>NW_027192396.1:0-95253 GCF_041956645.1 Rasamsonia byssochlamydoides | reverse complement strand
GGGGGGGGATGGGAAATAAAAAGGACAGAAAGTAACAAAACAAACGGTAAAATTCAAGAGGTTGGCAATAAAAATATATAGGCAAAGGTATAAGCTGGAATCCTCACCTCCAGACAGCGCGTTGCCCGGCACATTAACGCCAATCTGACTCACGATTAGAGCAGCCCCTCCAAAGAAGGCGGCTGCTCGCGACCGCGAACCTCCATGCTGAATGACCGCGCTCAGCAGGTTGGGTAGGTTCCAGAGCGGTTCGCCGTAGCGGTTCTGGGTGGCAGCCGTGACGAGGATGCCGATGACGGAGCACGTGATGGCGTAGATGGGGAAGCTGAAGATCTGGCCGTAGATGGCGTCGCGGGGCTTGCGGGCAAACCTCGCGTAGTCGTTCTGGTTGAGGATACCGGCGGCAATCGACCCAATGGTGCTGATGATGCCGAAGGCGATGTTCCAGCCGGTGGTGCTGTAGCCAGAAGAGGCGATTGTGGCGCCAAAGCCAGAGGGGCCCATGGTGGCCAGCGACCAGATGAGCAGTACGATTTCAAAGACGAGGACGATGGCGGCAGAGACGTAGAAGAAGTACTGCAGCTTATGGGGGCGCACGTAGACGACTGGCAGGGAGATGACCATGAAGATGATGTAGGCGACGAAGCTGGCGGTCGTCATCCCGGTCGAGGCAGGCATATGATTGGGAATGCGGCTCTCGAGGGAGGGCCAGATGGCCTGCAGGCAGACGTAGACGCACTCGCCGCCGATCCATGCCTGGAAGCCGTCTGTAGCCAATGTCAGTTGTTGACATGTAGAGGGGAAGTCCAATAAAAGACTGCGTAGCGAGGAAAGAGGAGTGTCATGTAGAGAGAAGTTGATAAAGTTCATATCACAGGGGAGAGGCTGTCTGCGTCCAGAGAAGGAAAGGAGTGCCATAGCTCATGTCGTGGATAGAGTCTCTCCATGAAGTTGACTAAGGGAGGAGTGTAATCGAGGAGCGAACAAAAGAACGAGACATACACCACACTGGATCGTCAGCATCTGACCGAAATCACGATCGGACAGACACTTACCAACTGACAGTAGAATGCGATTCCACAGCACAAACGAGCTACCGTACATTCCCCAGACGTAGCGGTTCACAACCGGGAAGCCAACTAAATCCGAAGTCGTTAGTTTCGTCAACTCATTAGAGCTCCAACGGTTGATTCAAGCTCGCCCGATCTGGTGACATGAAGCGAAGGTAGAGGACCACTGACTGTGATAGAAGGCCCCCGGCACAGAGTTCAGCACGACCAGCAGCGTTGAGATGATATTCCCCACGACGATGGCGATGATGGCCTGCCACCAGGTCAAACCCAGCGCAATCAGCGAGCTGCCCGTCATGTACGACGAGATGTTCGATTGGACCAACACCCCTGGCAGCGTCAGCATCCATCTTCATCACTGGAGACGATTTCCGCTATCTGAACAGAATGCAGACTGACAGTAGTTATGGAAGGTCCAGAACCCCCAGGTGCGCCGTCCGCTCTCGATCGGCTTGATGTCATTGTTGATCCAGCGGTCCGGGATCGTGCCGCCCTCGTGCTCGACCTCGAGGCGTTGAATCAACTTGTCCATGGCGACACTGCTCTACCAGGCCAGACAGCTCTTGATGAATATCGGGTCCAAGCACAATCAGATCATTTCGAAGAGGATCGCCCGGTGAAGACACTGGCCCCCGCAGATATATCTATCTATATCTTCGGCCGCCATCGCTCCTCTTCCGCCATTCTGACCTCTTATCGCGAGGTCGCTCGCTGCAGATGCGATCCTGGAGGACATGCGACAGATAAGACAGACTCCGGACCAGACACCGTTCAGTCATCGAAAATAGACATCACGAATCCATGCGGAGTAATGGCAACCCGAGCTGTCGGGTAGGAATACTGCTTCCAGTTTGGCCGGTGGCGCGATCAAGGTGATTGAGTTCTGACGGTTGCCGACTTTCTTTTCACGGGTGATGAGGTCGGCAAATCGATTAACAGGGATGTCCCTGCACATTCCATGGCGCGATTCATACTAGCCACGTCGAGAAGGTCGATATCGAGATAGTGTGTCGACAGGACCGGAGAAAGTCTGGGACGGCTGCAAGTATGTAGCCAAGAGGCCGTTAAGGCTGCTCGGCCGGGTTCTCCGCAGAATTGCCGGTCCCAGTTAAGCGCAATCGTTATCTTCGGCATTTGCTACTTTCCTATTGGTAACGCGATTAGCAATTCTGTTGGTCATCTCCAATTCTGGATCTTGCTCCCCCTCCGATGCCTCTCGGCCAAGCTTGCCCTCCCACTGGAAGCGCGATGCGATATCGAAGCACTCGGAATCCAGATAGACCATGGACCGTCCAGATGTCTTCGACACGGCCTCGTCCCAGCTTGTGGGACGGCTATAAAGACTGAGGAGCCTGGTCCGCGCCATGGTGACAGCAGGATGGGTAGAAAGCCAAGGCATGTTCGGTCCGAGGGGCAGAACCGCGTGAAGATAATAAGACCGGCGACCTTGTCTGCGTGAATTCATCGAGAGTCATTCTTCCGGGTGCAGGAGCTAGCTGGGTAGATCATTCAGGCGCGAGGCCGATCGATCTGGGTCAAGTAGGAGCGAATACAATACATCTAGTCGAGATAAATGGCCTATCGCATCGGCGTCGACGTTGGCGGCACCAACACGGATGCCGCCATCATCGACATAACCGCTGCTGACTCCCCTTCGCGCGGTGTCTGCGCCTCCAGCAAGACGCCCACCACCGTCGACGTCACCAGCGGCATCTACACGGCCATCGAGGGCGTCCTCACCAAATCGCGGGTCGACAAGCACAAGATCCTCAGCGTCGCCATCGGCACCACCCACTTCGTCAATGCCGTTGTCGAAGCTGATGCCCGTCGCCTCAGCAAGGTCGCCGTCGTGCGACTCTGCGGGCCCTTCACGAGGCAGGTGAGTGAGAGAAGCTCTTCAAAAGAGAATACAAGAGAATGCTAAGAATGATCAGGTGCCTCCGTTTGCCGACTTCCCCCTCGCCCTCAAAGAGATCATGGGCGGACCCGTGTTCTATCTCGACGGCGGTAAGACATGACCTGAAGAATCTCAGTCATTTGTCAAATACACCGGACGTAGCAAATGCTGAGTGCTCTCGCGACAGGCCTCGAGATTGACGGGCGCGAGATCAGCCCGCTGAACCCGTCGCAGATCAAAGCCACCGTCGAGAGCATCCAGCGCGCCGGCATCCAGATGGTCGCCATCGTCGGCGTCTTCTCGCCCCTCGACCATGCGGGCATCCACGAAGAGACTTGCAAAAAGATGATGCTCGACCTTGATTCGTCGCTCTCCATCGTCTGTTCGCACTCCATCGGAGGTGTCGGCCTTCTCGAGCGCGAGAATGCCACCATTCTCAACGCCTCCATCCTGAACCTGGCTCGCCGCACCGTCCGCGCCTTCTGCAAAGCCATGGTCAAACTGCAGCTCACTTGCCCGTTGTTCTTGACTCAGAATGACGGAACCCTGACCGATGCTGCCACTGCCGCCGAATTCCCCATCAAGACCTTCGCCAGCGGACCGACGAACAGTCTGACCGGCGCCGCCTTTCTGGCTTCCCTGGATCGTGGAGCCAACTTGGCAGCGCCAGAAACCCAAGTGCTCATGATCGACATCGGAGGTACTACTAGTGACGTCTGTGCCCTGCTGCCGTCTGGATTCCCCCGACAGGCCCCTAATTTCGTCGAAGTGGGTGGTGTTCGGACGGCCTTCTCAATGCCGGAGGTCTTGTCTGTTGGCCTTGGAGGTGGAAGTCGCATCACATTCGACGAGACAACCGGCCAAGTCAGCGTGGGTCCCGACTCCGTCGGACACTATCTGACCTCCAAGGCCCTGGTCTTTGGTGGCGATGTCCTGACCGCGACGGATATTGTTGTCGCCTCGGGGGCGGCCCAGATTGGCGATGCCTCTAAGGTCGCCCACATCCCCGCCGATGTGGTCGCCAAGGCACGCAGCGAGATCAAAAAGATCCTCGAGGGAACCGTCAACAAGATGAAGGTATCCGACCTGCCCGTTACTCTCCTTCTTGTTGGTGGCGGTTCCATTGTCCAGATGGACCCTCTAGATGGCGTCGCCAAATGCATTATTCCCCCTCATCACGATTCCGCCAACGCCGTCGGAGCGGCCATTGCCAAAGTTGCGGGAGAAATCGACGTCATCGAGATTCTCGCCGATCGCGACGAGAGGGCCGTTGTCGATGCCGCTCAGCAAAAGGCCATCGAGCGGGCTGTGGCCCGAGGAGCGGACCGGGCCGATGTCAAGATTGCCCAAATCGATAAGATCCCTCTTCAATACGTCTCGAACAAGGCTTCTAGACTCGTTATCAAAGCTATCGGCAGGTTGGCTCAACAAGACCCAAGTTCCGCGTCGGAATCCCAGCAACCCAGTTCGGTTGCGGTCGACGGCCTGGACGACGATGTCGACGAACCGCCAAAACAGAAAGCATCGACGGACGGTGCCCTCTCAGCTGTCAAGCATTCAGCATATATCGATATCGAGGCTTATAAACCAGAAGTACGGGATGGTGTCTGGTATCTTTCACCCGTGGATCTCGAGTTCATTGCAACCGGTACTGGTGTCCTCGGAACTGGCGGCGGAGGTCCATCCTATCTCCAATACCTCGAGTGTCTGGAGCGCCTTCGGGACCCGTCGTGCAAAGGCCGTATGCGAGTCATCGCCCTGTCTAGCCTCAAAGACTCGGATGTCTGCGTCTTCGGTTCGTGGTACGGCGCTCCCAGTGTGTCTGGCGAGAGGATCCCTGCCGGGACGGAGATTCCCAGAGCCATTGATTACTCGCTCAAAATTTCCGGCCACACGCATTTCGAAGCCGTTATTGCAGACGAAATCGGTGGCGGCAACGGCGTCTCGACCTTCCCCACGAGCGCTCATTTTGACATCCCGGTGGTTGACGGAGACCTGATGGGACGGGCCTACCCGACTATGGAGCATGGTGAGTCGAATTCGCATTGCCCACATCTTTTCCTTCATTATTCTTTTGCTTGCTTATACTGATAAACCAGGCACTCCTTATGTTTATGGTCATCCGCTCACCCCGTGCGCGTTGGCAGACGGGAAGGGGAACGCAGCAGTCGTTCTGGTATGTGCAATCGTCGCGTCTTCCAACTTGTCTACTAACAGATATCCAAATAGCATGCGGAATCTAGCAGAAGGGTAGAGACGATGCTGAGATCGCAATGCGTTGACCTCGGCCTGATGGCGGCTGTTGCGGCGACCCCTCTGACTGGCGACGTGATTCGGAAATATGCAATCCCCAACACCGTGTCCCAGGCATGGTACATCGGACGGGCAATCCACAAGGCGCGACGGTCGAAGACGAACATCATCAAAGCAATTGTAAGAATATGCGATACCCTTTTGATTCACGAGAATCTCTACTGACGATTTCATCTTGCAACTTCTAGTTCGACACGACGCCGGGTCGGCTGCTGTATACAGGCAAGATCATCGACGTCAAGCGTGACGTCAGTCGTGGTTACACCATGGGCCAGTGCGTCATTGCACCGTTAAGCGGCGACGAGAAGGACCCGACGACGGCGACAGAGACCCCTGCAGCGACAGCAGAAGAGGAGCGTCCCATCGTGATCCCATTCCAGAACGAATTTCTGTATGCGGCCTATGCAGATCCTTCGAATCCCGATGACCAGTCCCGACACGAGATGATCTGCACGGTGCCGGATCTCATCTCGATTCTGGGCCCAGACGGCGAGGCGATTGGGTCCCAGGAGCTGCGGTACGGCCTCCACGTGAGCGTCATTGCCATGGCCGCCCATCCGCTGTGGACTGGCGACGAACGAGGCCTACGTGTCGGCGGCCCGAAGGGCTTCGGTCTCGACGTGGAATGGAAGAGTATTGGGCAGTATCAGGAGCCGCCAAGCGTGATTGCTGAGTTTAATGTCGCGTCGTCGTGAGGAAGGAAGATAGATGTGTGCGTTCTTGAGATAGACGAGAAGATGATAGAGTAAAAAAGACCTTATAGAGTTTTTGACCACTGACTCGAATTTCACGTCTCTTGCTGCCTGAGCTTCTAAGGCCTGTCGACGCTCTGTACTGGAGGGATATCAAAGAAGACTTTCAGAAAAGCAAATTTCCGTCTGTGGCGTTGATTCAAAAACAAGGAGTTCTCGGAGGACCTCGAGGAAAGTACGCGAGGCACGGGAAGCACGAAGCCCTGACCCTAGGCCCTAAGCCCTGGGTCTGGCAGCTAGATAAGAGAATGGAAGGTTATCGGAATCGCATCAACATACTACCTAAACGAGGCAACTATATTAATATTATATCTTGAGCTAGTGTCTAACGTGCTTTCCCTTGTGCATTATATTAGAAAAAAAAAAGACTATTTCACTCATGCAAGCTCCTGCAGCCCTACTAAAGTAACCAATAGTTAGAGACCTAATTTGATTATAGTATTTAATTTATATTACAAGCGTGTCTTTCTTTTACAGAAAGATTTCCTTGGTCCTGCTTCTTGTTGTGATTTAATATTTCCTACAAGTATTCTGTACACAGCACGAGAGAAAACAGCTATGGAGTGTTGTACGTACTCGTACTATTTATCAACCTTGAGTAGTTCAGTTTTGTAGGCGTTCTAAGTAGGTACATATATACCTAGGTCCGTACCGAGGTATGGAGTACTGTAACCAGGAGTGCATATATTAAAGTCAGCACGAGATGCGAGATGTTGTGATTTCTCAGTCTGAATGTGCTCCCAGTTAAATGTCTACATAGTTAGTGAGAAAAGGATGAGAATGTCTCAAGAACTGAACTTCTGTCTATGCCTTATTTCAGGAGATTATTATGACAACATTAAGTGGGAGGTGCCATCAAGAATAGGTAGATCTTCATCGACTACAACTCCTACATTCACACGTAACGGATGCTGATGGAAGGACGTCAGGACTAGAAACCAAAGTACCAAAGTTAACGTATTGATACACGTGGTCTTTGCTTGCAATGTTGGATAATGATTGTCCCAAGATCCTCTACATAATTGTTTCGAACGAATTGCTCTTTTCCGCACAGGCCAGAGTACTTTCTCCCTGGATATTGTCAAGTGCGCTATTTTCACATACTGCTTCAGGTTTTTTGAAAATCGTCAAGCAAAACTACAAGTGTCAACCTGTCGGATCTAGCTTTCATGATTTTTTTCCCCCTCTCCTCCTCTTCCAAAAAGAATGATTAATTAACCAGGTGATTTGCTATGGTATGGATACAGTACTGGCAATGCCTAGAAATCACATGCTATCAATCACATGATGTCGGTAGGGACTTAGGTACCTTGCGGCACAGCGAAAAGCAATCTGACTTTGCTACCTACGATCGATCTACTTTGCAGTACTTTGCAGCCGCCACTCAAGAGCAAACAGGACAGAACTATTCCGATTCCATCGGCTAAATACTATTTTTATTCCTTTTCTCTGCCACTTCGTGTCACATTTTTTCGCCCCTTGTTGAGCTGCGACATATAGTGAGTTGTGACGCATGGTGGCCGAACGCTACTGGTAAGAGTCCATTTTCCAGGTCGCAGAGTTGAGCATACATAGGGAAATACACAGCATTAGTAGGAGCGCAAGGTACTCCGTACTTCGGCAACAGTGGCTAATTCTCTTGGTCAACCAAGCTTATCGGCGTCGGAGTCTAGCTTAGCCCTCACCCTGGATCGCGATCCTGACCGCCAACTTAGACTGAGAGATGTGCTGGGAAGTGTCGATATTCAGCCAATCACGGGCCAAGGCTGGGAAGATCGGTGAGATTTCCGCCGTCAGCTGAAGACCATTCTACCGTTCTGTCATGGGGGGGACTGTTCGCTTAACCTTGTTCTGGTGGATAGCGACAGCTGCGGGGATTCCTCCCAGATCCATTTATCGGTCGATCTACCTCAAACACTTCAGCCACTTCTTTGATTTTCACTCCAGCCGATCTAACTCTGTGAGCCACGCACGGCCCACATACTACAACCTAGAAGACTAAATCTCTGGAGAGATGGATCGATGACGATAAAATCAGATGACGCTTTCACATAGATGGCTTAACAAGATCTCTACACTAATAGTGAGGACCGCGGCAACGGGACGGCGCATCCGAGAGACTAAGTGGATTAGGTCGCGACCTCAACGATCTAGTCCCTGAACTATTCTCTCTCTTCATTTATCTACACGAACCACCGCCCTCCAGCCTGGAACCGCACTTCTTTTCTTTCCACCCTGATTGGCGCCCAGCACGCACTGAGATCGGGGAGTGGCCTTCAGAGAACAGCTGGTCTGTGCTCGGTGGGCACTGCTCAGTACCCTATCATCCACAGCCTTGTTGACAGCTTGACCGCTGAGTTGGCAAGCGTCATGGTCTCAATGTTGAGAGTGCTGTCCTGCCGTCATCTGATTCCAGAGCTTGGCTGATGACAGCGGGTCTAGATCGCGTCAAGAGTCAAAGATGGGCCCAAAGGCAGGCACGCCCCTCGCCTCAAGCCCAAACACCAAGTTTTTGGTCAACACCGGGTTGCTAATCACGCAGACCGCCTCTGCCTCGAAGTCGCCCACGAGACGCCGGACGATAGGCAACATATCAACGCGCCCGCTCTTGTCAGTGTCAATCACCAGTGGATCGGGGTCCATCCTCCTCACTAGATCGATCACTGCTTGCCCGTACGTCTGGAGCGGCGATCGCGTTTGCCACACGACCCGCAACGCTGGACGATGCTCGTCGCCCAGGAATGACAGACACGGCCCAATGCCGGACCCGGTTGTCACCACGATCACCCTCCGGAACACCCTCATCGCGTAAGCGAACCCGTAGATCAGTACTCCGCGCTTCCAGAGATGGGTGGGTGGGTTCTGAATGCAGTCGGCGGTCCAGTCGCCGGCCTTGGACACCAGGCAGGAGAAGCTTTGCCCGTCAGGATCGGGGAACGTCGCGAAGCCGTGCCAATCCTGCAAGGGATGCTTCGACAGCTGAATGCCCTTTCCGAACGTCGTTGTCGTGTGATCGAAATGTAACCGTACGGCGTGACGCGAAAGAACCTCTGGCCGGACCCGCAGTTTGCGCAGCATGAGCCAGGGATGGATGATGGCGACGATCGTCACCATGAGGAACCAGAACGCCGGGAGCTGGATGACGTATCGGCCTAGGCTGAGGCGTTGGGCCTGTCGGGCTTCGTTGGCAAAGAGCAGCAGTAGCGCCAGGAAGAGCGCCACCACCAGCCAACCGGAAAAGCGATGGGTCAGCTCGAAATAATCGTGTCGTCGGAATCGGAAAGCCGGATAGGCAACGACGATGATGGCCAGCAGCAGGGCCAGAATGATATATGAGAGGACCACGACGGCGGTGGAAATGATAATCGGAGGAGCATCCCCGGGACACCAATACTGCTGCGAGACGAGAGCGACCAGGCCGACGTACCACACGAAGGCCGCGATGCCACAGCCGCTGTGGACTCCGCCATAGTGATACGCCTTAGCGGCGATGCGACGGAGTCGTAGCGGTGCGGAGCGGGGGATAGAGCAAACGGTCAGGAAGATGGCGTTAACGACCAGAGGCTGTCGTGCCAGCCCACAGACGACCAGATTCGCGGCGGCTGCGTTGACAAAGGACAGGAGAGACCTGTCCGTGACCATTACCGCAATGAAGAGCGCCAAATTGGCGAAGAAAACCAACGAGAACAGACGACGGTAGATGTTGAGCAACGTATACCGGATGAAAGCATATCTCTGCGGCTGCTTCTGCTCGGTTTGCGACTCCAGATCTGGAGCCATCTTCTCTGTCTCATTCTCTTTTTTGAGACTGGACACGGTGTCTGTCCGAGTATCGCTGCTGAGCGTTCTCGTATGCGAGGCCGAGGATTCCTTCTCGCTGACAGGATTTTGATCGGCCATTGTATGTATGTACAGAAGCACGCAAACACGAGAAAAACAGAGGCACAAAAACGAATGCTTCAAGAAAACATGTACAAGAAAAGCCGCAAAAAACGAAGATACGGCAATATATAATCACGATTGCAAACCCATTGACTCTGGGCCAAGTGACCGTTTGCTAAGTCATTCTCGTGAAGGAAATCTCTATCCAACACTGATATCACCGACCGCCTCAATCGTGAAGCTCTTTCTTTCTCCACCAGAGAGTAGTTGTTTGCCATTTTTTGGTACCTAGCTGCTGCAAGCGGAGAGAGATCGACTTGGCTCAGCACTAATAACTTTACTAATCTAATCAGCTTCTCAGCCTGAATACCGGGTGACCTCCCTTGCTGGCCATGTAGCCCTAGCTAAGCAGGTAGATTGGCACGATCGGGGACGCCGAGCACTAGTTGGATGGATGGTATCGGGGGGTTTGCTTAGTAGGCCTTGGGACCCGATTCTCTTCTCTCGTCCAGTGGCCAGGCCAATTCAGCTCGCCTGTGGTTGAATACTGCGCCACTTTCTTTTCCATTTTGCCGATTATCCATCCAAATCTGCAAGTTCTGCATCGTCATTCACTAGACAGCCATCCCCTCAAGGTGGGTGAGTATATGTAGGATGAGACCAAAAAGTGAACTCATCAGATCGAGCCTAACCAAGGTACTATACCAGCGGGGTAAGGACAGATCGAAGATCGATAGTTTCAGTCCCACTGGTGACGAAGATCCAGCTTCCTTTCCAGAATCGGGCACCCGACCAGACCCCTCGCTATTCTCCGAAATGCAGGGGTTTGGCAGGCATCAGTCCTAACAAGCGAGTCACTATCTGTCTATCAAGCCAGAGTGGATAATGTACAACCTCAGTAGTACGTAGGCTCACTCGGCTCGAATGGGAGGAGACGGGATACGTACCTACCTAGGAACCCTAGTAGGAGAGGATGAGATCCAACAATCAGAAACTGACCGAATAGACAGCCAGCCTTGCAAGTTCACATGGCACCCTCGCCCCAGTCGAGGTTAAAATCCCAGATGGCCAATGAGAAACAACAAGGATTGATCGCCGCTCCCAGCGGTGGACGGTATAGCAGCCCTAAATGGAATGCGAAGGAATGCAATGCAATGTGCAGTCCCAAACCCTACGTCACGTAGGTCGGTGCCGGGTCTTCCGTCCGTCAGGTCTGGTATGTATAGGGTTGGCTGCATCGAGCTGCAGCTGTCTCCACCCAGGGAGTATTTGTCATGATAAGCAGGTTTTGAGCCGATCCAGATGGGTATTGTGGATAAATAATCGACAATACTGGTCAGCTGTCTGGTCAGAGGATCTGACTGATCGGCTGGTATTTGTCATGCTGGAGATGGTCCCAAAGATGGGTATCGTCCTGTCCGACGGACGATGGGTATAAGAAGCGTTCATTGTCTGGCTGACTGACTGACTGACTGATGCGTTGATGCCAGCTTCAGCATTCCAGTGACTGACTGTTCTTTGTTCTTCGTGGATATCGATAGACGATTTTCCTGCCCTAAATCATATCAGCATCGTCGTCGTCATGGGAGGCCAGGTATCGTACTACATGGACGCCCGTCCACCGCCCCACGCCCCCGTATATAAGGATCTGGTGTCATTTGTATTCGACGATCGTCCTGTCGGATATGATGAGCAGCGACCCATCTACATCGACGCCGAGAACCCGTCGTGGGCGCTGAACGCGCGGCAGTTCCGGATGCTGGTGCGGACGTTGATCGCTGGATTCAAAGCACAGAATCTCCAACCCGGGGAGTGCGTGCTAGTTCATTTGCCGAATAACGTATATCCTCACGTACTTCTTCATTTCTGTGTTCTGTGTGGATACTGACGATCGATAGGTCCTCTACTCGGCCATCTTCTTCGCCATCATCGGCGCCGGGGGCATCTACATGGGCACCAACCCGCGCAGCCAGCCGCACGAGCTGGAGCACCTGCTGCAGCTGGCAGAGCCGAAATGGATCATCACGTCGCCGGATGGTCTGCCCATGTTGCGAGAAGTGGGGACGACGTTGAAAGGGCTGTCGAGTCAGATCTGTATCCTGGATGCATATGCCATTGCACGTCTGTCGCAGTTTCTGCTATCCACGCAGAGCACAACATATGGTTCGACAGATCAGACAGAGGAGCAGACTGGCGTTCTCAACTTCGCCAGCCTGCTGGACCATGGGGAGAGTGACTGGATCAGGTTTGATGACAAGGCTACCGCAGAAACAACTCCTGCCGCCATGTTCACGACCAGCGGCACCGGAGGCCTGCCCAAGGCCGCGATTCTATCGCATCACGCCATGGTCACCCACCATCTCAGCATCCAGTATCCGGTCCCGTACGACGTGACCCGGCTAATGTCGCTGCCCATGTTCCACCTCTTTGGGGCTCTATGGAGTCACATCTTCCCCGTTCGCTACGGCCAGCCTCTGTACGTGCTGCCGCGGTTCGAGATCGACCAGTATGTGCGGACCATCTACCTGTACCGCATTACGGAGACGTACATGGTGCCAGCGATGGTGCAGGCGCTGAACCGGTGCTCGTCGCTCGCCCTGAGCGAATATCTGATTTCGTTGCGATATATCGGTGTGGCTGGAGCTGCGCTTGACGCAGTGTCCGCCAAACGCTTCCAGGATAAACTGCATCCTGACGCGCAGATCTCGCAGCTCTGGGGCATGACAGAGGTCGGCGTCGCGTTCCAGATCCGGTACGGCGAGCGGGACGACACGGCCAGTATCGGGCGGCTAACGCCGAACTACGAGATCAAGCTGCTTGATAGCAACGGAGGGATCGTCACTGCTGACAACCAGCCCGGCGAGCTGTACGTCCGCGGGCCGGGCACATTGATCGGGTACCGGGGGATGCCCCCGGCCAAGGACGAAGACGGCTGGTTCCGCACTGGCGACATCATGTGTGTCCGGCAGGGCAAGTTTTATATAGTGGGGAGGGCGAAGGAGCTAATCAAAGTGCGGGGGTGAGTACATCCATTTCTTAGAGAACCCATTATTCCAGTTTTCATGCAAATCATTTCAATCGATATCTGACCAGATATTATATACAGCTGGCAAGTAGCCCCCGCCGAAATCGAAGCCGTCCTGCTAAAACACCCCGAGATCGCAGACGCAGCTGTCATCGGAGTCACTCAGACGGACCCGCGAGACAGCACAGTCGTCACCGAGACAGTGCGCGCCTTCGTCGTGCGGCGCAAGGGTCTACCCGCCAACCGCCTGACAGCAGACGAAGTCTACCGGTTCGCGCGGAGGCAGCTCGCGAGCTACAAGGCGTTGGACGGGGGCGTCATCTTCGTCGAGGACATCCCGCGCACGCCGAGCGGCAAGATCCAGCGGTTCAAGCTCGCGCAGATGAACTCGTACCGGGAGATGGTGTCGTCGTTGCTGTTGCGGTTTGAGGGTGTCAACGGGGTGAAGGGCGTTGGTGTTGCTGGCGGTGTTGCCAGTGTTGGACTTGGTGTGTGTACGTCTAGTGTGAGTGTAGGAAATTAGGTGTGATGGACCATCGTCTCGGCAGAAGCACACGACGCATATTGAAATGAGGACTTCGTGATGAGTCAGGAACTTGCATTTATTGCATTCCACCGTTTGATTGGCGGTGAGCTGGAGTCTCGGTACTACTGGATTATTTTGGAGTTAGGGATATAAATTATTGTCACTTTCATATCAGTATACACATGAATATATATCGTTCTACTGTGATTTTAAATACAAGGATTGATTACTTTTTATGCTTGAATAGATGCAGATAGACTATGCTGATGGGCTATTTATTCTTCGACAGCGGAGCGACTGCCGTAGAAGACTAGAAGATAGGGATTTTGTCCTGTTTGAAGAAATAATAAATCTCTTAAGACCGTTGTGTCAGCGCCTAGATCTCACCCGTGAACCAAGCAGGTACCCGAGATAAAGGAGATGAGAGCTGATTAGCCACCATGGTTTTTTTCTCCTTAAAACAGCCCTGGTTTCTCGTCTTCGTGACTTTTCCCTAATCATAGTCATTACTTAATGTCATCCCAGGAGTCCTAGTTCTAGTCACAATTCAATCGTTTTATCGACTTCGTCGACATATATATAGTTTGGTTATGCTGTTTGTTATTCTATTCTAGAGGATTGATTACACGTCAATGGGGACGATGGAAAACAAGACAAACAATATATTTTTTGACCGACTAAGAACACGGACTCCGAGTTTCCAAGACTGAATAAAAAAGACGATGGTTGGTTAGAGAATATCAGAATCAATTATGAGAAAAATGGGCTGATCATGATCATTAAAAGCCCGAAATCCTTGGGCAGGTCGATATATGATGCATTCCCTTCGTTGTGCCCCCCGAGAATAATAGTTTGCCTCGCACGGGAGAGATGGGATATCACTTTGTTCCTGGAAGGAACTCTCGGAATCTGAAAAATACTTCTGCGTTCCCACTTGGTGATACTTGAAATGCTTAAACTTGGTACAGGCTAGCTAGTTAGCTTTTTTTCTTCTGATAAAGAACGGACAGGCTGTAGAAGATATTTTGCTTTCTTAGGTAAAAAGAAGTGCGTATAAAGAGTCTAGACTATATCTATATCTGGGTAGGTAGGAAAGTAGGTAAAATCCTGTAAGACTCCCTTCCATGACTGGTAGACTAAAGCAAAGTAGACTAGAGGTGAAAGAAAGCTGCCGATGGAATGGATGGAATGGAATGAGAATCAGGATAAGCCATTCAAGAAAAAAAAAAACGCGCCGATTGACTATTTATCTTATTAAGCTTTGTTGCCTATTGGAGGAACTACGAATAGCAATAGGCATTGCTCCTCATAATAAATAAGCCCTGTTCGATTGATTGATGACTTGGGAATGCATGAATGAGATGATGTGAGGTGAGGTCACACGACAGGACATGACATGACATGACATCACATGAGAAAGAAGCTGGCTGGTGTTACCTATATGCATGGTTTGCTGAATGGATGCATAGAAGGACGCATTGCAATCGAGGCTGAGTGAGTGAGGGAGGTATCGCGGAATGTCGGTATCTTTTCCGCCTCTTTCTGTACTCTTTTTTTCTTTTTCTTTTTTTTCTTTTTTTTTACAGGGGCAACGATACTGGTAATGGAATAAAATGGCAGGAAGTTGGTTATTTTTAATTTTTTTAATTAATTAATTCACTCATTTCTCGTTATGTTAATTAAAACCGAAGTAAAACTTTTCCTTTCCCCTTTTCCCTTTTTGCATAAACCATCATAACTCCCCTATAGTAACTCGTAACGCTCACGTCGATCGCTGTAAGGACAGTTCTGGGATTGGATTGGACACACACATTGTAGATATGTAGGTATAGCTGCTTCATCCCACTGGTTAACAAACAGGTTTAGATCATACTGACAGCCAAGCAACTTCATCTCTGCCAGTCCACCCTCCGATGTCGATCGTTGAAGCGGAACGCTTGTCGTCCCTCGTACGGAAACGCTCGTCGATCCTCGTACTCGAACACATGTGATGCTTTCCCCACAGCCCTGCGATGGTCGTCGTCTGGCGTAGGCGAGTGCATCGCCTCCACGTGGCAGCTGTACCCCGTCGACAGGCGCGGTTTATGTGCTGACGCCGATGCAGACCACGTTCGGGGCCGTCCGTTTTGTCCGTTATAGGACTGCGGCCGTGGAACGAAATACTTCGACTCCCACGCTCTACTGACTGAGGCGTACAGCTCGTCGACCTGCTCCAGCGACAGCCCTTTCGTCTCGTACACCATGAACCACACGAATACGGTCGCGACGACGCAGCACCCGCCCCAGATGAAGAACACCTTCGCCTGGAGGTTCAGGTTCCCCGGCCCGGAGTCGATCATATAGGGTATCGCGTACGCCAGTCCCCAGTTGACCAGCCAGTTGGATGCCGTTGACATGGACAGCGACTTGGCGCGTACTTTCAGCGTGAAGATCTCGCCTGGCACGACCCAGACGACGGGGCCCCAGGAGCAGGCGAAAAAGAAGATATAGAGACACAGAAATGCCACCGTTGCTTTGTTGGCGACGGGATCGTTAGGTAGGGCTGTGCCTACTGCTGCGACGATGCACTGGCATATCGCCATGCCGGTACCACCGAACAGGAGGAGAGGCCGTCGACCCCATTTCTCAACCATCCACAGCCCCGGAATCGTAGACGCCATGTTGACGACGTTGGTGATTACCGTGATGGTGAAAGCATTGCGCATGCCCGCTGTCTGGAAGAAGGACGTTCCGTAGTAGAAGATGAAATTCACTCCCGTCAACTGCTGGAACGCCTGCAGCAGACAGCCCGTCGCGAGCCTCTTGCCCAGGTTGCCCCGGAAGCAGTCGACGTAGGTGTTGCCGCCCAGGTTGAGCTCCCGTTCGTGGTGCTGCGCGATATCCGCCAGTTCAGCCAGATGGGGGCTGTTGATTGGAAGCCGTCGCAGCCGGGCCAGCGATCGGGCTGCTGCCTCGGGTCGGTTTCTCTTGATGAGATAGCGAGGCGTCTCCGGGAGCGTGATCATGCCCGCGATCAGAACTATCGACCAGGCGGCCTGCACGGCGAGGGGGATCCGGTAGGAGCCTGTGTCATTCCTGTTCTTTGTCGCGTTGTCCACGATTGCCGCCAGAAACAGACCAACAGTGATGGCAAACTGATACGCGCCGACAATAAAACCTCGAATCCATTTCGGTGCCGTCTCGGATTGGTAGAGGGGGACTAATCGATCGTCAGATTGAGCATAGCCGATTTGAAAGCAGTCAACTTGACTCACTCAGGGTAGATAGCATCCCAACTCCGTACCCGGCCAGACATCGACCGACGACAAACAGGGGGATGCCCGCCGCGGCCGTCTGCAGTGTGACGCCCAGGATGAAGATGCAGCACGCCGAGATGAGACCCCATCGCCGGCCGATCTGGTCGGCTGCGGGAGCAGCGGAGAGGGCGCCGAAGAAGGTGCCGGCAGAGAGGATGGACACAATCAGCGATTTCTGGGCGGCAGTGATGTCGGGCAGTCCGGTGGTCGGGTTGATATATCCGGTCGAGAAGGTGTCTTTCCATTGCTGCATCGCCAGGATGCCGTTGATATTACCGGTATCATATCTATTTCCTTAGCATGGATCTCGACAGATTCACCGCTTGTTAGATCGCTACCTACCCAAACAGAATCCCGCCCAGCGCAACAAAGTGGCCGACCAGGATGGCGGGCAGCGCCGAGCCCGGCACTCCGGCCGGCTTGCGCAGGTGGATCCTCTCGAGAATGAACTCGAGGCATGTCATTCTCACATGGTAACGGCAGAGTGAGGATCGAAACGACAATGTGCAGAGCAATCTGCGCTGCACCAGAATCTGGGGAAGGAGGTGGAGCTGTCATCGGTGCGCAGGGCGAGGTCCGGAGTATATACCCTGGCCTCTCCCCGGACCCTACTCCGTACGGCGTAGTCGGTGGATGCATCCTGAACGCTGGTGCATGCTCGGAACTTCCCGGTGGCGGGGTGAGTCCCAGGACGCCCACCAAATCGGCAGCAATAAGGTTCCACTGCATGACAGTTGCATCTGCCAGTTGCCTATTTATTGATTGCCCAGTATGACTTTGCGCTGACTGGGGGCGGAGCTTCTTCCAATCTCAGTCAGCTCAGTCAGGCTGTGTCTGGTAACGCAGCATATGCTGTCACTCACTGTCACTCATACTATGTGTCAGCCACAAGCCACGCTGAGAGTATAATCACAGAATAGGATAAAGCCCCGTGTGTGATGTTGGATACACAAGGCAGTCAGTTGCGCACTCAATGCTGGATCCCATCTCGTGGATAGAGAATGCACACGTACCAACAGCGAATATGCCAGGACATTGGCCATTATCAAGGCGTCGACTCATCGACAGACCAGCATCGACAGACCGACACGACGCGTGTATCCCGGACTCCTTGTTAACCTCCGAGTTTCCTGATTCAACTTGATTAGATCGCAGACGATGTCACCCCCGGGTCAGACTAACGGGTCCGTCCCCTGCGCCAGGATCAATAGACATTGGACGATGTCGCCCACGGACCGGATCAACCCCGGATAATAGGGTCGGTCAGTCAATGCGGGGCAAAGGAGAAAACAAATACGGAAAGGAATCCTACCCACAGACTGTACTGTGTACTCCGTACCAGCGTTGTTATCGGACTCTGCCCCTCCCACGTGGTGATAACACCCATCATTGGATCGTGACTGCTGCGATGGCATGTGATGGCATGTGACTGCACCAGAGCGCCGAGTCCAATGACCAGAGAAAGAACCCTCGAGAATCACGAGGATTTCCTCGCTTAAGCAAAGCAAAGAACCATAATCAGAGGGAAATTCTCATCCCCTGCGCCACGGCGTACGGTGCCTGAAGAATGATTCCAAATATTCAATAGTTCAATAGTTTCTCAGCCACCTGTTGGAAGGTCGAATGAATTGCCTCCCATTTCACTCGTGACCGAGTCAGCAGGCAGCCAACCAGATATTTCTCATTGGTCGGATATCCGGAGGTCATTCCCCAATCCAGACTAGCTGATCGCTAAGAAATTCAAACGCGGAGTTAGCGTGACGATGATTGGCTGCGGGTCCCGATGCCGCTTAGCGGGGACGAATGAGGGGTCGCACCTGCTTTCTACCTGATGCATAGTGTAATTTAATTTCATGAGAAAGGCGTTTTCGTAATTACAAAAAATGGTTTTATTTTCCAGAACTTTTAGCGCCTTGGCTGTAAAAGTGGAGAAAACTTTTATATTTGTCTGCCATATTATTGGCTAGACATTTCTCTGATGACTAATCACTGGTAATTTCAACAAAATAAGCCAGAAATTCATTGTAATTACATTTCCAGCCAAAAATTGAAGATTCTCCATCCCGAGTACCGAGGCACCTACCTAAGTGGGCATCTGCAGAAGCTGGAGGCGCTCCATGCAGTAGTAGTAGTCTGGTCTAGCAGAATTGAATCGCTTCAAGGCTGGGAAAATCAGGAAAGTTGACACCTCCCTCATCTCCTCGATTATAATTGGAATGCCTTAGAGTATGGAGGACGTAGTTCAGATTCACCAAGAAGTTGGTGTCAGGGAACCTCCTTTTGGCCGAGTCTGCAAGAAAGCGTTTATTTTATTTTTTTTTCTTTTTTCTCTTTTATTTTCTCTTTCTTTTTTGTTTTTCTTTTCTTTCTTTTTTTTCTCTTCTTTTCTTTTTTTTTCTTTTTTTTTCCTTTTTTTTTTGGGAAATCGCTTAGTCAGGGTATCTGTAAGAATGACATGAGCGTATCACGCCATTGATAGGATATGACCACCCTCCATGTATATATATAGGGAGCATGAGGCCTATATATAATAAGGCCTACAGTAAGAATAGTGCATAACGTAAGCATAGGTCTATCTATCGTAAGGCATGTAGTAAGCACTAGCATGGCGGGTTTCTGTAATATCTTAGCCTTATAAGCCCCATGCTTGCAGCTCCAGAATGCTAACCAATCAGCATCCTGGGTGATCTCTGTCGTTATGTCATTTAACTGTGCATGGGCGCTAGAAAGTATAGTTAAGTATATATTATGTGTATGCAGCAAGAGATCGTGTTGCTTCATCATACGCAAGGCGAGGAGGATACGAAAATAAAAAGCCTATACTGCAGATGTGGACAGGGGCCAAACCCAGCCGCCGCCAAGGTCCCTGGATAGGCATTACTAATGTAGTTGGCCTGGACCAGAGATTCGAGCGAAATGAGTTCGAGTTGCACAGTACTAGGTATAGTACATACGTATATTCTGACCCAATAGTAGATTCAGTGGAGGGTGCGTTCAGTAATTGCTGGCTAGCCTGGTTGCTCTGGATAAATGGATGCTGGGATCGCTCCGTATACTCTAAGGGACATTACTGTGCCAACTTGTAGCCAAAAATAACAAAGATGCCATGCCAATGTTGCTTATAAAAGAAATCTCCAAATATAGTCATACTGGTAGTTCGGTGGATCTGGCAGTAAATTCTGATATTGAAGTTGCCTGTCTAGTACAAAATCAACTACATGAGGTAAGCTGTAAATCTTACCTACGTAGAATTGATGGTCTGCTATACTCAGCTTACATAAAAAAAAGTCCTTCATAGTTAAGTACTGAACATTACATAAGTAATTTAGACAGGCATCAAATCTCACTACTTGCTTTACTATAGATATATTTTGGATTAAGCAACTTGCTATCGAGAGTATCAGCTAATTATTTTCGGGTTATGGTTTAGGTCAGTAGAATTAAGTAGACTCACATAGTAATATTAATAAGCCCCTAGAAAGCCTAGTAGGATCTCAGGAGAGTGTTCAATAAAAAAATAACTGATAACTTTTATACTACGAAGATACCTACAATTTCCATAACCGCCACGATGATGGAATCGAAGACATAAAATAATATCCATATCGATTGCCTGTCAAATAGCTGTGCTCTCATCAGGTATCTCATTATAGTATTCTTTTGGTAGAAATATAATTTCAAGACCTTACCTGAGTAAGGGAGGGGAGAGTACAGAAATCATCGACGGGGAGTACAGCGTGATCCTTAGGGATGGGCAGTAGAGCGTACAGTACTACTGTAGATGCTGAATACGGTCCTCCGAGGTACAGTGGGGAGGTACAGAGAAAAGTGTTGTCTCTGGAGCATGTGACACGACATGTGACCACTCCCATCTAGCTTCCCTTTCTCTTTCATCATCCAGCCACGCCAGTAGAGGTCTGCAAAGATCAGACAGAGTTGTTAGCTACATTATTTATCGACACCTACGCGATAAAGATCATCGAGATCGTCGAGAAACCAGGGGATTGAATGCTTCGTTGATGTTCGATATTCGAGATCGAGCTGAGGGTTGGAGAACCCTTGAGTTGTTCTTTCGAACAACACTGACCGAACATTCTAGTTTGATGACAATTGTGACACTAGGTTGACGGACCGCAATTAGTTGCGAATTCGAACCCTTTTCTGTTGCAATTTCGACACCGACCGGAAGAACCTCCATTCGTTCCGCGTGTGCTGCAGTCATTTTTTTTCTTGCAAGGAGTCTATTTATGGGGCCAAAGAAGAAGAATGCAGTCAGGACAATGTCGAATTTGTTGCCAGTCTTGGAGAATGTTCGGTATGTGCAAATCTTGCCGTCGTTTTCCGGGAAAATGAATCTAACACTGGATCCTAAATATTACAGGATAGCCACAGACAGGGTCTTCCACCTAAAACAAAATATTGCTATCGAGTAGAGATCGTGAGTCGCTTCCCTGTCGACGAATCCTTGGCTGCAACAGGTGGAGTGTAAGCTATTTATTACGGAGTTCCGCGGATTTAACAGGGATGAAAAGAACAACAAGACGTTAATTTCTCGACCGGAATACTTGGACCTTGCTGGTTCGCACAGACAGATGTCTCCTACGACTCAATGATTATTCCAGCAAGCAGCACCCTGCCCGTAACTCTCTTATTGCCGACTTTGCCGAGGAGAGATGTCTTCGCGGACAGTTTATCTTGATATATTGATCATTCAGTTGCCTAACTAACCTTTCACAGCTACGGGATTCTATACATGGATGTCGATGCCCTATACAAACGACTGTGCAGCTTAGGATGGTGTCAACCAGCTGAAAGATAGTTCACGGTCTATGCTGGCGTCTCAGTCTGCGGCTTTTCAGTCCCCGTTCCATCAGCAGCTCCAGCGCCGTTCCCATTGACACCATTCTCCTTCTCGGCCTGTTGCTTCTTCTGGCGCAGTAGACGCTGCTGGCGGCTCTCGCTCGCGGGGTCAAAGTATGCTACCAGTGCAATTGATCAGTTCGCAAGTCCAAAATCTGCCATTGCAACATAAGGCAGGCCGAACTGGGACTCAGCTGGATACTCACGCTTCTCGCCAAAGACTGTCGTTCGAATGCCCCGTCTGGGTGCCTCGTACGTTCCCGGGATGACGCGGTGGAGGGTGCATCTATCAGCCCTGAGTCAACCGATTGTTTTCTCTAGAGAGGTCTGAACGAGGAGATCCGCGTGACACACCGGTTATCCCACATGGCAACACTGCCCACTGCCCACTTCCAGCGTACGGCGTGGTCGTCTGCGGAGTGGATATGGTACGCGAAGAAATCGAGCAGTTTATCTGACTCGACCTTCTTGAGCTCCGCAAACCCAGTGACAAATCCCGGGTTGACATTGAGCGCCTTCAGGCCCGTCACCGGATGCGTCCGGACGGCTGGGTGGTGGGTATCGATCGGGGGACGGTTGGGCCCAACGCCCCAGAGATCCAGGATCGTGTCGTCTGGTTTTATTCCCTGTTAGGAATATTCCTCAATTGTATCAGGAAGAGGGACAAACATTGCAGTCGTGACGTGTGCACAGCGTGTAGCCCTTCAACAAACTTCTTGTACGCGTCACTGAGAGCATCGTACAGGCCGTATTGCGAGACCTGTAGTTAGTGAGCAAAATCAATCCGCTTGATGCACCAGTATTAATGCCTACCCAAGCAGTGTCGCCTCCCACTTCGGGATGCTCTTCCATTCTGAGGAGCGAGTACGACGGTGCTAGATGAGAGTGAGAAAGAGTGGTACTTTCAACTTTCCTGACACGTACGGTTGATCTCAAAGGAAATGTCCGCATGGAAGTCGCCGGTTGGCTGTGATCGCTATCAGCATGACGAATATCAGATGGAGTGTCGGCTCGTCTTACCCATGGAGTGTACTTTAGAATCTCGCGGTGGTCCTCTCTACTGCCGCGGATGGTCACGAACTGTATCGATTATTAGACATGCAGAAACGCAGTTGAGGAGTCTCGCACTTTTTGGTCCTGTGCATCATCAGTCAGCAGCAAACATAATACAACGCTTGGGATTGCTTACCTTCTGAGCCGGGTGCTTGTCCAGGATACCTTGACAAAAGATCAGTTATTCGTCACCAATTGATATCTGACATACACACCATAGTGCTGGAACAGCTTGACCTGCTGCTCCGTCGTCAAGTCCTGGTCACGGAAGAATACGACGCCTCGCTCCGCGACGAGCAGCGCCAGCTCATCGAGCTGCTGCTCCGTCAACTGCGACAGCTGCACATTCTCCAGCAGCGTGCCAATTGACTCGGTGAGGTCGACTCGCTTGGCGACGGCGAACAGCGCCTTCTTCTCCGGGTCCGCGAAGAAGGCCCTGTCCTTGGGCGGATTGATCGGCTCGCGGATGGGGTCCGGCGGGACGTGGTTTTTGATCTTGGGGTTGAAGTTGGGATGCAGGGTGATGGGGAACCCGGAGTCGGGCGAGATATGCTTGCGGGCTTCGAGGTTAGCCATGATTGACTATTTACAGTCAGTCTGGGACAGAGATCAGAAGGTAGAGATTCGAAGATCGATATTTTCTTCTTGTCCAAGTGAGTACAGAGGGTTCTGTTCTTAGCGCTTTTACATTATTCTTATCATTCCGAGTATCTCTCCGCGAATAATTATAATTACCCCGCCTGGACGGATATATTTGTCATTTGAATGATATTCATGACGAATTGCTTCAACGGTACACCACGTGGTGACCCCATCCTTGCCTGTCGCCTATGGGATGGATAGAGGATATCGCGGAACCGCTGGGCCGTTTGGCTTTGCGTCTCGACTCGACTCGACAGTCCTCTCGAACTCAATCCATAGGAACTTCATAGCTTTCTTTCTTGCTCTCTTTCGAAGAATTAACGCAGGTAATTATTTCGGTGGGAACGATTCGTCATAGTCCTGACCTGTCTCTACTACATCGAAAGGTTTCCTTTTCCGGATATATTTAATGCCTCCGTGAACGTCTCTAGCGATATCTATCGAGATACATACGCGGAACTTCTCAGCTAGAGGAGAATGGATAACAGTGCGGAGCAGTCATGCAAACATTGTGAACAATGGCATCATCAACGGTGCTAGCAATAACTGGTTGAATTATAACCCTAACTATCTGGCCCAATAGCGCAACCGCTGTTCACGATGGCGTCAAGATGCCTACTAAGGCCATACATTTTCCATTCGCATGCGCGTTATCCGACTTCTGCTCATGAAGTTAACTCTAAATTATTGAGTGAGGGAATGACAGATAAGATAACTAATAAGAATAAAATAACGAAAAAGAGGCGAGAGGATGACATGACTTCGACCAGCCACGCAACGCAACGAATGTTTACGCTGACCATTGATGCCAATGATACGATCTATCATCACGGCTGAAAGTCAAAAAGTGATCTCCAGGGAAAACAATTGATCTGGAAGAATTAAACTATTCGCAGGAGCAATGTCACAGTCTCCGCCTGAAAAAGCCTCCGCCGGCGTCGACCAGATCGGCAGCAGCCAGGAAGGCGACTCGTCCACGAGCGACCTGACGCCCTTCGAGGCGGACTGGACGGAGGAAGAGGAGCGAAGACTGGTCCGACGGTGAGAGATACGACTGGCCAAGAAAGTAAAATTGAAGGACATATTAATTGACAAAGAAGGAAACAGGATCGACTCCATCGTCCTGCCGTTGTTGATGCTCGCTTTCTTTGCCCTGCAATTGGATCGGGGGAATATGTCAGTAATTGACTCGGGATATATATATATATATATATATATATATATATATATATCATACTCAATAAAGGTTTAATTGACTCATACTGATTCAATTCAACTCAATTTGCATTGCAGTGGAAACGCCTTGACCGATTTCTTCCTCCAGGACGTGGGGATCACGCAGGACCAGTACAATGTCGGACAGCAGCTCCTATCGCTGGGAATTGTCGTTCTCGAGGTTGATCTTCCTCGTCTCTCTGCTGCTGGACAGTTTCTGATTTTTGAATCAACAGATCCCTAGCAACTACGTCCTTTATCGCATTGGCCCGACGGTCTGGATCAGTGGGCAGATTATTGCATGGTACGATTGAACCCGATCTGGTTTGCTATATTACACTTCAAGTCTGCTGATGAATGAATGCAGGAGCTTGGTCGCGACATTTCAAGCTTTCCAGAAGGACCTTGGGGCGTTCTTGAGCACGAGGTTGCTCCTGGGGTATGATGTCCCTGACTTTGGTATTCCTAAGGATCTTGTCTTGACAGTAGTACTCACTGCTGGCCAGTCTCTGTGAATCGGGATTCATCCCCGCAGGCCTCTACACCATCACCAGGTGGTACAAGCGCGACGAAACAAGCAAGCGGTTTTCGTGGTTCTTCATCGGCAACGTGGTCGCTCAGGCCATCACCGGGCTGGTCGCGTATGGGGTGTAAGACCATCTTTTTGCCTCTTTGGGATATTTCTAATCTTGCTGACAACATTGTAGCCTCCAGATGAGAGGAGTCTGTGGCCTGGGCGGATGGCAATGGCTTTTTCTTGTACGTTCAACCTATCAAATCTGTATCAACCTGGTCAAGGTTGATTGACTGACATATCGCAGATCGAGGGACTGTTCGGGATCCTCGTCGGGATCGTCTTCATTCTCTTCTTCCCCAAAAGCACCGCCAACCCGGTCAACCTCCTCCGGGTTCGTTACTTTACCGAACGGGAGACCCAGATCCTGGTGCGTCGGCTGCTTCTGGACGATCCTAGCAAGCATCACCACCACAAGAACATTACCCGGGAGGAGATTGTCCGCACGGTAAGTTTAATTTTCATCAATTCTTTCAGGCCTGTTAACGAATCTGCAGCTTGGAAACTGGCGACTCTACCCGCACGTCATCCTCACAATCGCCGGTTTGGCCCCGTCGTCGACGTTGTGGTCGTATGCCCCGACGCTTGTCAATTCGTTTGGATACCCGCGACTGAAGTCCAACGCCCTCGTGTCGGTTGGTCAGTGGCTGCAGCTCGTGTTGAATGTGTTGTGGGGGATGGCGGCGTGAGTTCCTGCCGGGCCTGACCTGACCTGATCCTGATTGTTAAGGCAGAATTGACTTAAGTTGTACGCAGAGACAAGTTAGGCAAACGAGGCCCGATGGTAGTGTCCGGAATGCTTCTGTGGTGGGCTTTTGCAGTAAGCAGCCTCACTCAGACGAAACATGACTCGAATGAAATGATCAATGAACAGCAACTGACAAGGAGAAACACTGCAGCTGGCCAATCGCCTCGTCATCTACTCACACAATCACCATGAACGATATGCCCTGCTCACCCTTGCCATTACGGTGGCCACCATCTGGCGTACGTTATCATACAGACCTCATATTTGCATGATATTTCAGTCATTACAATCCCGAATCCCATGGATACTAAGTGAATGCCCACAGACCCCGTCAACGGCTCCTGGATGGCGCTCAACTCCCGCACCGCCGGCGAACGATCCATCACGCTGGCCATCTTCATCATGGCCGCGAACACGTCAGGGATCGTCGGCAGCCAGCTCTTCCAGGCGAGCGATGCGCCGCTGTACCGGGTTGGATGGACAACGATTGTGGCGCTGGCGTCTGTGGCGCTTTTCTTCAGCGTCTTTGCTAGTGTACAGTATTGGGTGTTGAACCGTCGTCATCGGAAAGGAATTAGCAGCAGCAGCGAGGACGAAGATGGCCGCAGGGAGGAGCTATATCACCTGTGATATTAAATTACCAATCACGGATACATTGACACTGCTCTTTGCTCTTCTTCTATGAAGACCTTCCTACCTTTTAAATGGTTATATCTGTCTCGGGATCTATCTCTACATGTCAATGGAGAAAGGGGTAAGAAGAGAAGGGCAATAATATCTACAGAATAGACGGCAGTACACTGTCAGTATCAACACAATACAAACATGCCTGTATACCTAAACATAAAAAATATACCTGTGATCCAAAGCATAAGAGTAAACAATTACTAAGTCGGTCATGTCATGTCATGTCTCGTCAATGTAGCAGGTCACCAAGAAATCATATCTAATTCAGTTCAAGTTCACTACTTAAGGTTGCTTCTGATCGGGTATTCGGCAAAGCAAGGATATGGTTAATCTGGCCGGGAGGATAATTACCTGCATTTATTCATGCATGCATGTCATCATCACTCGACAGCATCACATCACATCGACCTTACCTTACTCCGCATGTCACCATTCACCTTAGTTACAGAGAGATAAGGATCATGGCCGAAGCAACTACAGTACGCAGTTACAAATCGTATGCTTTTATCTTTCCTTTCTGTGCAGTCCTTTGCTTCTTGCGTAATATGAGAATGAGATTGCGTGGCGTGGCATGCCCTGGCAGACTTAGGGATATACTGTACAGACAAAGGTCCTTGCCCCGCAAGAGAAAAGACGATTGTGAAGACAATGATGGCATCAATCGCGCCATTCGCGTCTTTGACGGGAAATATAGATAGGATGGCAGGAGGAAGGAGTAGATTACATATCCAAAGATATATAGAACTACATAAACCCCTCGAATAACTCCCTCTGTCGATTCATCCATATCCGACAAACAATTGGGGACTCATTCAATCGATCTTCCCATATTGACAAGCATATTTCATCTATTCAAAAGGACGACAAATATAAACAGCAAAATGTCCACCACCTCTACAACTGTCCAGACCGATGAAGAGACTCTCATTACCAAGCTGAAGGCGGCGTTTGATGAGAAGGCTCATGAGGGGGTGAGCCACACCTACTCTTTATATATATACTATTCATTCATATTTCGTTATACTTTTCAATAAAGAACACCCATCTCTGACCGGTAACAGTACAAATACAAGCAATACCTCCCCGTCTACGACACCGTCACCAAGTTCCCTCCCACGGAGCCCTTCGACTTCCAGGACCGTGGCCTCCTTGCCGACAAGGCGAAGCCCAATCTGCTGCAGCCCGGAAACCCGGACGTCGTCGTCACGAACCTAACGCCCCGCATCGGCACTGAGATCCGTGGCTTGCAGCTGTCGCAGCTGACGGACGAGCAGAAGAACGAGCTCGCGTTGCTGGTTGCTGAGCGGGGGGTCGTCGTCTTCCGTGATCAAGACTTTAAGGACATTGGCCCCGAGAAGCAGAAGGAGTTTGGCCAGTATTTTGGACGGTTGCATGTTCATGTACGTACTAACCAGCATTACCATCAACCAAGCGTCATTCTTTTTGTGGGTATATCTTAGATACTTACACTGACTATCAGCCCGTTGGCGCTCACGTCGACGGCTACCTCGAATTCCACAACATCTACCTCGGCCCGGACAACCTCTCCCGCACGAAGAACAAGTCCACCAAGCTGACCACGATCGGGTACCACTCGGACGTGTCGTACGAGCACCAGACGCCGGGCATAACTCTGCTGACCCTGCTGGCCGTTCCAGCCACGGGCGGTGATACGGCCTGGGTGTCGCAGGTCGTGGCCTACGAGCGACTGTCAGAGCCGATCAAGAAGCTGCTCGAGGGCCTGCGTGCGGAGCACAGCGGCTTTCCTCAGGCGGAGCACGCGACGAGGGACGGCAGGTTTGTGCGCAGAGATCCGGTCAAGTCGTACCATCCTATTGTCAGGGTTCATCCGGTGGGTTCTCTCTTCCACACATCTTGTCCTCTCAGATATCTCGTTGAATCAAATCCTGAGACTTGATGAATAGGTAACCGGCCAAAAAGCCCTCTTCGTTAATCCCGGCTTCACAAAGCGGATCGTCGGGCTGAAAGATGAGGAATCAGATGCGATTCTGAAGCTCTTGTTCAAGGTCAGTCCTGCCCCAAACTCTCCCCAAACTACCATCAGACTCCCATCAGGAAAAGCTAGATACTGACTTTCAACCAGCACATCGCCCAAGGCCAAGACTTCCAAGTCCGCGTCCGCTGGGACGACCGCACCGTGACGCTCTGGGACAACCGCGTCACCGCCCACACGGCCATCTCGGACTACGACGTCCACAACCCGGAGGAAGGTCTCCGGCATGGATTCCGTATTACGACGCTAGCGGAGAAGCCGCAGGGGGTGAATGGCTTGGAGTCGGAGTGGTAGGTAGGTCGATACTGGGGCCAGGTGGGACATGGGATGGTTGTTGTAACAGGGCAGAGTGTATGAGGGACGCCTGATGCAGTGACTGCCTGAATTGGCTATTTATTATGTAGAAGAATTGAATCTGTTGAATCTCTCTCTCCCACACACACTCTTTTTTTTTGTCTGGGTTATTGAGAACGAATCCTGCCAAGATAAAGTAAGTACAGTTATGTAGTTAGGGCTTAGGGCCTAGGACCTAGGGTAAGGGCTGGGTCTCGTGCCTCGCTTGCCTGCCTACTTCCTCAATAGAACTTGCACTCTTGTGTGGGAGTCTTAAAGCCATCGCTACTGGAATCATTCCATACACACATCATTGTCAGGTACATTCCCCTTGGCATCATCCGACACCGACAGGGATAGCAGCGCTAGCTGTTGGAGGCGTTTCGATACGTGTCGTTCCAGGGTTCTATTAGAAGGATCCCTCATACCACATGAAGGATAAGACTAAAAAATGCGGCACGTCCGGCTTGTGTTCCTCTCTTCTAGTAGTTGATTCTGACGGTTGCCATAGAGTTTTGTGGGAGTCTGTTTGCGTTTTGAAATTCCGATTGCGAGGCTTCGATTTGCAGTGCCATTCACGCCGGGATGCTCTCGATCGGCTCTCCTCTGGCTGTTTGCAGCTCTCGTAGCTTTCTACCGTACCCGGTGCTCAGTTGTCTGTGTGACGCTCTTTCGTGGCTAGAGGAAAAAAGAGCAACGGAGATTGATGACCGTGCAAAGGCAAACGACGGTCAAGTTCCCGTCTTCAACCAAACCTCCTCTGCATTCGAATCAAAGCCGACGACTGACAGTAGGTTAGATGACGTATAATACCCTAAGAAAAAAAGAAAAAACAAAAAAAAAGTAAAAAGGAAAAAAAAAAAAACAGAAAAAAAAAAGAAAAAAACACGAAAAATACAAAGAGGGATGAAAGGGGACCTTTAATTGTAGGGAAATGAAATCAACTACAGGACCATCATCTTCCGGGCAGCCTACTATTATTTCAGTGAAAGGAGAGAGGAACAAGCAAAAAAAAAAAAGAAAGGGTAAAGAAAAGATAACAAGAACATCATTCTTAATACAAGCTTAAATATACACACGGAGTGCGGTAAACTAGGGTCAGTGCCTACACATGCATATTTTTTCTAACTTACTCGTTACTCGGTATACTTGCACCAAGCTATTCACTTTTGTTGACCAGTGTGAAATGATGCCTTAGGTTTTTCCACTTTTCACTGTCTTCTTCTTCATCGTCTTCCTTTTCTCCTTTTAATTTCCATAGAGAGACAAGACACGGGGAGAGAGATTTTTGCCGAAGCACCTGTCAAGAAAGTTAGCAGCTAACTAACCATTGTACATGGTATCGGGATCCGTGCGAGAAGTAGGAGTAAGGAGTACTCGGTCAACAACCAATTATTATTATGATCCATTGAATAAGTTCACTCTCCACGTGTCACTGCCGGTGTCATTGCCGTGACTATCGCCATGATTATCTATTCCCGTGCCGAGTCGGTATCCCGAATAAATAAAATACTCCGTAGATAACCAGCACGTTAAACTGCCGATGAATCATATCGTCACCTCCATCTAATCTCATACAATCAATAAATCCAATGAAATCAATGCTATTAGCAAGTTCCCACATCACCGCGGACAAGAGTGCGCAGGTCTAGACCTCGTCATTTGCTATGAGTACACCCACCAGCATTCTTTTTACTCACGTCAAACCCAACCACGTGGGTACATACAAAACCCTCAGTGCAGATAATCCGCACTTAACTATTATTGTAGTTAGGGTCTCGCTGTCTAAATCAAAAAAAGGAAGGTAGATGAGATCCGGTGGGGATATGCCAAGATTTCGCCATCTCTCGTGAGAATGAGCAATGCTTTTTTGTCGGGGGTTTTCCGTCGTTAAGCGCGAAGATGTGGTCACGATGGAAATCAATACGATGAATAGTAGAGTAGATAAATAGTTAGGTATATATAATAAGTGGTTGCTGCATGTCAAGAAAACAATATTAATTTATTATTCTTGTTGCAAATGATTATATGAACATTGACGACTTTGATTTCTCGGATATATTTATATCTTCCGAGACGATATATATAGTTGATGATAATGGCCGAAAAAGACATCGTCTCCGTCGAACCTTCTTCGACTCAGAATAAAGATAATAATAACGACCAAGAGCAAGGGGCGCCTCTGGAGAAACGGATATGGTATCGCACCACCCTCTTCAATGCCTTTGTCATTGGCGGTGCAGGCTTCCTTGCGCCGGGCTTGTGGAATGCCATGAACGCGCTGGGAGCGGCGGGAGCTGAGAAGCCGTTCCTGATCAACGCGGCGAATGCGCTTGTTTTTGCGCTGAGTAAGTAGTCATGTTGGAGATAGCTGCGTCTTTTTTCTTTTTCAGCTATCACTGAGCTAACGTTTATTTATTTCAGTGGGCTTTCTGTGCCTGTTTGGCGGACCAATTGCCAACCGGATTGGCTTGACCTGGACGCTGGTCCTCAGCACGCTGGGATATCCTATTTATTCGTATGTACTAGTTGCCTCTGCACTATTAATTCGATATAAAGCTTGTGTTTGACAGACAGACTGACTACTCTGCAATCAAGTGCTGGGTTGTACACCAACAATCGCTTCGTGAGTATATTTGAAATATGAAGGCAATTCGATCGCAGAATTCCATTCTGATTGCGACTAGGGAAATGTCTGGTTTGTCCTCGTCGGCTCTGTTGCCTGTGGCATTTCGTATGTTCTTTCCTCTCTCCATTTAGCTCAACACCTGCCTGTTGGCATCATGACTGACGGAATCAAACTGCAGGGCAGGTCTCTTCTGGGCGGCCGAGGGAGCCATCGCGTTGGGCTACCCCGAAAAGTCAAAGAGAGGGAAATACATGAAGTTTGTTTGCCAACTTCTTTGGAGTTGACATTGATCTGACGTGTTCTTGTAGTATCTGGCTGTGGTTCCGTACTGGCGGCCCCCTCGTCGGAGGCGCCATCGTCCTTGCACTGAATCAGTAGGTGGATAAAATTATTGTATACCCCCGTATGTACTGACAGAGTCTAGTTCTCCCGGGGATGCAAAGAAAGGCTCCGTCGGATGGCGTGCGTATATACTTGAATCTCCATTAATTCGAGACACTTGTTGATTGCGTGTGGATGCAGAGACATACCTGCTCTTCGTCATCCTGCAGTGTCTGGCCGCTCCTCTGGCGATGCTGCTGACACCTCCTGAGAAGGTGAGCAGTCATCGCAAAGAATCCTTGCAATTAATATGTAGCTCTAATATGTGATGTGACGTTCATCAGGTCCAACGCTCCGACGGCAGCAAAATCAAGGTCCATGCGGAAAAATCGCTGCTGGCAGAGATGCGCGCTCTGTGGGACGCTTCGAAGAAGAAGGAGGTAAGTTTGTTGACAAGCTATCTGGTATGCTCTTTCATGGTCTAATTGAAAGCAGATCGCTCTGTTGTTGCCAGTTTTCTGGGCGGCGTATTTCAACAACTACAGTGGAAGTACGTAAGACGAATTCATGCACTCTTCACTGGCGCATCAAGTTTTCTAACTCTGGTGAATAGATTTCGAGACTTATTACTTTGGATTGCGCGCTCGTGCTTTGATTGGCTTCGTTAGTAAGTTGCAGAATTCCCAGAGACCCTGTTCAAAGGCCGACTTCAGGCAGGATAGTGTTACGATGCTAACAGGGTGCAGTAAATTTTGCAGATCTTCTGGCTTCCTGGCTGATCAGTGTGTTCTTGGACTACAGGGGACTGCCGGTCAAGAAGAGAATCACCTACAGGTAAGCCTTCCTTTTGCATCATGTCATCATGCAACTGATTTTGATCTTCTTTCAGTTTCTTCTATGTGATTGTTCTCCATGTTGTGGCTTGGACATACGGCTGGGTCATCCAGGAAAAGTACACCAAGAACCCCCCAGTCCTTGACTGGACGGATAAAGGCTTCACTGAAGGCTTCTTCGTCCTCTTGCTGTGGGGTATGTCGCGATGTCCTTGCCAATGTCTGCGGTAGACTAACTTGCGCTCGCAGAATTCTCGCGCCAGTCTCTGCAGAACTGGATTTACTATCTTATGTCCACCATGACGGACACTATCTCAGAATTAGGTCAGTATCTGAAATCAACGGACAAGCCGAGTACAACGCTGACAATGGCCCAGCCCGCTTCGCTGGGATCCTGCGTGGACAGGAGAGCTTTGCTCAGGCAGTCTCCTTCGGGCTCAACACCCGCGATTGGTACGGTGGCCGCGTGCCTCTGGCAGTGAACACCATCCTCTTGGGTATGTATACCAAGGTACAATGAACCATCCAAGACGAATTCTCACACTCTCCTCTTTCACAGGACTTGCCGTCTACCCTACCTGGCTGGTTGTCAAAGATCTCAGACCCGATGAAAGCCGCACTGAACCTGCCGAGGCAGCTTTGCAGACGAAAGATGAACTGAGCCTTGCTGAGAAGGCCGTCATCTCTGACGAGAAGGCTGTCGGGCAGTGACTTGCTTAGATTTTTTTGGAGATACCACACTATTGTCATGTTTGCAGGACATGTAGTTGTAAGAAATGTCGATAGAAGGATGTCAAGTACCAGTATAATATCACTGTTTTCGAATAGAAAATTGTTCGGAACCAGAGGTCTCGTAACGCATCCATAGTGTCGTTAAGACTGCACTTGCTCAAGGGCCACACTGTACGAAGATATTATTTCTGGACGAATCTAAATACCTAAAGACCCGCTGGTTGTCATAATTTGACATCTTACCGATTCAGTATCCCAGACTGAAAAGCCTGCTATAGGTATACATAATTGTTTCCGGTGTCAGCTTGGCCAGATTCCAGACGTCTACTCCAGCAACGAATGATTTTCAAGCTATGTTGGAGGAACGATATTTCACAGACTAGGTACGGAGCAAGTGTCAAGGCCTTTGTTTTTCGCCAATTCTGTTACAAGCTTTCTACTTATTCACCTGCGTTCGTGTATGTTCCAATCAGTCGGTGCACACTACGGAGTACATGCAATTAATAATCATATATCAACCTGGATAAATAATCAGTTGGGATTTGAGTCTCCAGCCCTAAGCTAGGGAGGGACGTGGACAGGGATTCTATCAATCAACTACCGAATGCCGATATGTCGTTATCTAAGTAAAGAAGCGACAGTACTTAGTTAGCTTGTCAGCCACGTAGGTATGGGCATGATACGATACCAACCGTCGCGCGGGGATGGAGCGATGATATCATGCGCAATCGGGCGATTCGAAGACGTGATGCGCTAAAATCAACAACAGGAAATCCAGAAACAAAAACAATTACCGGCGTCAGTTAGCCCGGTATATATAGCGATAAATAAAAACCTAATCCAGGTTTGTTGCCTTGTTTCGACTCCTCAACGTTTAATTCTTACTCTGAAACTGTCCGTCCGAGCTTAGAAAGGTTATCGAGGGGTAGATAAGCAACGACATGGCAAGCAAGAACCTCTGGACATCGGTACATCCGTCCCATCTTGCATCAATAATGCCTACAATGCTGAATTATAGGAGCTGTCTAACTCAGTTACTAGTTCCGGTCGTTTATATGGGACACCGACTCCCATCTGAAGTCGCCCGAGGAACGGAAACTGGTGCGCAAGCTGGACATTGCACTTCTGACTATTGGCTGTGTGGGGTTTTTTGTAAGGATTTCTCTCTACCCCCATTCGTTGAATTCGTTGAATCAGTCCAGGATGAGTTAACGAGGAATAAATTAAATGCCCTAGCTGAAATATCTGGATCAAACGAATCTCACCAATGCCTATGTCAGGTACGTTCATAATGCTCGCGCAGTCCAAGACAGCAGACGAAATGAATCTCTAATAGAATTATAGTGGCATGCAAGAAGATCTCAAAATGTTCGGTAATCAATACACCTATGCAGTCAGTCCACCATCCAGCAGCCCATCCATTCCTCAGAGGAAGTAAAACAAGTCAATGGATGAGTGAGCCCTAATCTAACCGCAATACATGCATCCAGGGCACCGCATACACCGTTGCTTACGCCGTCATGCAAATCCCATCCACTCTCATCATCCAACGGATCCGACCCAGCTACTGGCTCGCCGCGATGGAGATCGGCTGGGGCGTGTTCACGATGGCGCAGGCCGGCATGACGAATTACCAGCAGCTGTACGCGTTTCGCTTCCTCATCGGGCTGTTTGAGAGTTCGTTCTTTCCGTGTATGCTGTTTGTTCTGGGATCGTGGTAAGTATCGTCTTGTGGCCTACTTTGAGAGAAAATATTTTCTTCTGACTTTTGGAGTAGGTATACTAAGGCGGAATTGGGTATGTTGACATTATTAGCTGGTTATTTACTTTCCCAGTCTACCTAGACTACGCCCTGTGTTCTCTTTTGCTCTATTCGCTAATGGACGTCATCTAGCCAAACGCACCGCCATCTTCCACATGACTGCCCCTCTCGGTTCTGCATTTAGTGGCTACTTGGTGAGTACAGTTCACAGTATATGTGGCTGTTTTTCAAATACTGAGTGAGTGACAGCAAGCGGCTGTGTACGAAAATCTCAACGGCAGCCACGGCATAGCTGGCTGGAGGTGGTTATATCTCGTTTGCGGGGTACGTCATCTTCTTTCTCCCAACATACACTTGATATAACATACAATTGATGATTGACGATGAACAGTGCATGACCATCCCCGTCGGCATCGCCACCATCCTCTTCTACCCTGACGTCCCCCACAACACTCGCGTTTGGTACCTCGACGACGAGGAGATTCGCCTGGCATTGGTCCGTGTTGAGAAGGCGGGGAAGGCAGCGCCAGCTAAAATCACACGGTCGACGTTTCTGCGTGTTGCGAAGAGATGGAGTATGAATATATCTCCCTGAATTTATCCGAGGTTTTTTTTTCCTGGTAGCTAATAATATGACAGGGTGGTACTTGTTCACACTCGGCTATGTGGTATGCTTATGCAGCCTCTAAAAAACTACTTAATTAGTTGCTCAATAGAGACTGACATGATGCAGCTATACGGATCCAGCTGCGCCGCAAGCAGCTATTTTGCCATCTGGCTCAAAGCAGAAAACTTCTCTGTCGCAGACCGGAATATCATCCCGACGGGGACGAACCTGATCTCTGCGTTTTGTGTCGTGCTAGTCAGTCCATCTGGACAATACTACTTTAGAACAAGTTCGAATCTAACAGCAGGGATGTATCTATAGTGGGGGTTCCTTGCCGACTACACTGAGAATCGGTTTGCGTGGGTTCTGATACCGCTGGTAAGACTTATCACTGCAGCAGAAAATGCAGTATACAGTGCTTTCCCGTCTGACATCTTCAGGTCTACGGCCTCATACCGAATGGAATCCTGGCAGTCTGGCCCGAAAGCATCGCGCTGAAGGAATTCGCTTTCCTGACCGATGGCGTGCAGCTCATGACGGCGATATTGTATGAAAATCCTTACAGTCATGCGTTTCGATATCGTCTCTAACACTACATGTGCTCACTCCAGCTACACATGGGCCAACGAGGTCTGCTCAGATGACAACGAAGAACGCGCCCTCGTCGTCAGTAGCATGAATGGGTTCCAATATGCTGTACGTTTGACAAGTCGACAACCTGTCTATGGCGTCCAACCTTCTGACGTAAATGCTATCCTGCAGGTCACAGCCTGGCTCCCAGTGGTCATCTTCCCACAAACAGAGGCCCCTACCTTCCGTGAGTATCCTTTTCGTTTACATCCCCCGACTATCTATCATATCTGCCAAAATCACTTACCTGTTGTTTGTATATATAGGCCGCGGATACCCAGCGACCTTCGGTTTCGTCATCGCCGGCATAATAGTTATCATCATTACTCAACTTTTGGTCCTTCGGGAGAATCGTCAAAAGGCGAGGATAGACAGAGCCGCGGCTGTGGCACAAGAAGTAGAGGCGCAGGTGGACTACCATAACAATAACAACAACCACAAGGTATGATTCTGATTGCCTATGATCTCTTCAGATTCACCGTACTTGGTTTGTACAGTGTATAAACCACACGACTAATAATCTGATCTAGAACCCTGCGTCAACAATATCCGATATCTACCAGACTCCGTCGGGGGAATCAGTATAAGAGGAGGCTACGCATGTGGACAGTTGTTGCGAGGCATGGGTAGTGTTTATCTCCGCTACGAACGGATTCAATATAGGCTTGACCTACATACCGTCACATTGTGCCCTTGTTTATTTGTATAATCTTGAATCTTGCTATGCAATAACCTTTATGCAGTTATTCTCAAATTAATGTCAGACAATATCAACAGTAGTGGTCGTTTTGGATGAAATCAAGGTCTGCGATTCTGCACAAATCTAATAAATCCGTGGGGAAAAACCACCTTCTCAAATTTATAGGGTACACTTAGTTGGTCAAATAACTTTGTCGTCATGGTATCAGATAGGATATATTCAGAGAATGAGCCCATATTCTGCCTAGAAGTTCTCTCTCCCTCTCTCTCTCCTTTTTTTTTTTGGCATTTATTCTTATTCAGCGGACAATACTATCTCACAAGAGTCATTGGTTTCTCACTGCCGGAGAACCGAAACATGCATATCTATCTAATGTACACTACATGGGCGACTAGGGTTTGGCGACTGGATTCATTCCGAATTCTCCATGCGGATTAGTCAGATGTACTCCTCTACTAGGGCCAGGTCAGACTCATAGACCGCGCGGATCACGTCAGGTACACCCCGCTTCATCCGCTCCAATTGCCTTGACGAAAGATATCGATATCAGTGCCTAGTTAGGTAAATAACAAGACCACAACCCTTGCGAGCAATTAATCTTGATACTAGACAGCTACAGCGAGAATGTCGACAATGTGGGGCTGCTTCACGCAATCAGGTGCGGAGAAGTGATATTGCTGTATAAAGGAGCGCAGCACTGCGACGGAATAATAACTGGAGGAGAATTTCATCCAGAAATATTATTATTATCTAGTAGAGCGTTGTTAATTGTACATTTGTTAGCTATGGGCCCTCGATATCGAAGCATCGCGGTCATCGGGACCGGCCCCTCAGGCGTCTCCGCCGTCCGGGCTCTGCATCAAGAGAAAATATTCGACACAATCCGCGTTTTCGAACGACGAGATCGCGTCGGCGGCATCTGGCACTATGACCCTGTTCCGGACGTCTTCCCAGCTCCTGATGCCCCAGACAGTACACGCAGAGAGATCCCTTCGGAGCTCCCCCAATTCACTCCACCCCTTCCCGAGGACACGACAGCCCGGACAGCCATCTACGATGCGCTGGACAGCAATGTCGGCGCCAGTGTCATGGCCTTCACACACACGCCCTTTCCGGAGCAGAATTCCGCCGCGTCGATTGAACGGCTAGGGCGGTCGAATCCCACTCGTCCGTTTCGTGTGGTGGCTGCGTATCTGGAAGATCTGTTCAAGGACTACCTGCATCTCGTCTCCTTCAACACGACTGTCGAAAAGGTTGAGAAGAAAGGCGACAAATGGACGCTGACTCTCCGTCGCTCGGGTCAGCTGCGCCGCGGCCAGCCGCAGGAGTACTGGTGGCAGGAGCAGTTTGACGCCGTCATCGTGGCGACAGGACATTATAGCGTCCCTCTGGTGCCGTCCGTGTCGGGGCTGGATGTCGCCTTTCGCGCTCATCCATCCCGTTTTGAGCACTCGAAGCAGTTCCGCTCGCCGGACGACTATGTCGAGAAGAAGGTCATCGTCGTCGGGGGCAATGTCTCCGCGGCCGATCTGATCGCCGATCTGCATGGCCTGGTCAAGGGCCCTCTCTATCTGTCTCAGCGCGGCAAGAATGAGGCGTTGCAGGCCGCGTGGGATCTCCCCAACGTCGAGATCAAGCCGGTCATCAAACATATCGAAACGACCGAGACAGGAATCAATGTGGAATTCGAGGATGGCAGCAAAGTCGACGACGTCGACAAAGTCATCTTTGCCACCGGCTACAAGCTGTCGTACCCATTCCTCACCCCCGACCCCGTCACGTCTAACAACCGCGTCGCCGGTTTCTACCAGCACATCTTCAAGATCGGCGATCCGTCGCTGGCGATTATCGGGCAGGTCCGCGCCGCCATCAGCTTCCGTGTCTACGAATATCAAGCGGTGGCCGTGGCGCGCTACTTTGCCGGACGGGGGAAGGACCTGCCCAGTCCGCAGGAGCAGGACCTGTGGGAGGTCAAGCGGCTGCAGTACAAGGGTCCCTCGGCCTTGTTCCACGAGATCAAGCCAGATTTCAAAGAGTATTTTGACTTTCTGCGCGAGCTGGCCGGTCCCCCAGCCCCGGGGACAGACGGGTATGAGTTGCCGCCGTGGGACGACAAGTGGGCTGAGCTGGCCTTTGGTATCCTGCAGTTGAAGGACAAGCATTGGAAGGCGATTCGTGCAGCATATGATAAGTCGACTTCTATTCGTGCTAAGCTATGACTGTTCAGTCGCTTCTTTCTTTGTAGACCAGAATCAAATAGCTACCATGAGGATGAAATGGTTAGCAAGACAATTCTCTGACATGATGACCTTTTTGTGTCAACCTTTGACAGTATTCAGAGATTACATTGCGTGTGATCGTCATATAAACCCTTGTGTAGAATTCTTTGATCCAGCCGTCTCCGAGGTCGTCATACCCAAATTATATATACATTATTCAGGCAAGTCATGGACGTACCGAAGCATTGCCCTATGGTACCGCTTCTGAGCTCTTCAGAGAACAATAAAAAATGCGGATACGTCTTCATAGCTTGCTCAGACATCGAACTTCTCCGGAATCTGTTCTCGCCTGCCCTCTCTCCATCGCCGCCAGACGACAAACCCTAGCATCGTCACTACCGTCAGCGGAACCGCACAGACGATGTACAACCACCACATCTTGGACACAACGAACGTCGGCTCCTCATCATTCGTGTTCAATGCAACAAGATTTGTCCCAAACAGGCTGCAGACGAACGTTGCGGGGCAGTAGAACAGCGTCACCGCGGCAATGATCTTCATCGACGTGCTGTCCTTCTTCGACTCATGGGCGATATGCGCGCTCTGCGCCGCAATCCGCAGGTTGGTCGCGCTGTCGTGCCCCGTGATGAGGTTGTACAGCAGTGTGATAAAGTCCTGTGTTCGCCGCCGCAGGTTCAGGATTTGTCGCTCGCGGTCGAGGCAGAAGTCTCGGAGACAGAGCAGATTGTCGCGAACACGCTCGTGGGAGCGGCTATCTATCCTATGCCTTAATGCACCGGGATATATCCTAGTCATCTTCCACAGTCGGGCGTGATCCCGTAGGAGACGGTCGACATTCGACTGGTCGCGCTGGTTGCTGTGCTCCAGTGTGATAAGGGTCCGCGACATCCGGTGCAGCAGCTGGATGTACTTGGCGAATTTCTCCGAGTCGGTGATCTCGAAGATGGAGCCCTGCTGCAGCTGCGTCTCTATCCAGAGGAGTCGGCGGAACAGGTTGTCGATTTCGGCCGTGCGCGTGGACAGCGCGTGGAACAGGATCACTGTCTGCAACGCGAGGGGGTGGAGATTCGCATAGCACGATGACAACTCCTCTCCCAGTGCGTGCAACAGTTCGCGCCGCTCTCGTTTAGCATCCAGCAGGATATAGGTCGTCTGTCCGGTGACGACGTTGTACCGGAAGTAGAGCGGCTCGTATTTGTGCTGCAGCACCATGTCGGGTGCTCGATGCGAATTCACACTGAAGCTGCTCCCCAGCGGGTCCATCTCGTTGGCGACATACGATAGCGACTCGCTGATGTTGTAGCATATTTCTGCATTACCACGTGAGTCTAGCTGCGACTAGCTGCGATTTGGATCATTTTCATGGCGGGTTGGCACCAACCCAGGCACATCTCCCCGTCAATAGTGACCGCTCTGCTATGATAGCTAGATACGAGGTGTGACGATAGCATCGCTACATCTCGCATGTTGATGGCCCAGTACTCCTCAAACAGTGCCTGTGTCTGACGCAGGTCTCCTATAAAGACACCTGCCTGGGAGCTCAGCAAGCTGGAGTCAGGTTAGTCAGAGATTTAACAAACTGGCGTCTCATCTCTATAATGTGATGACATACACAACTCTCACGTTGGCATCTGCTTTGCCTGGTCGACGAGAAGTGCTTCGTACCCGGTCCTCGAAGTTGGGCGTTACTTGATGTAGCAAAAGCATTAGCATGTTAAGTTAATCCATTAATTCAATTGCAAGCATTGAGGTTATGTAGGGCAATTGGAGAGTATCTACCTGCTTCATCTAGAACAATAATCTGCCCCTCTTCATCGCCGGACGCATGCGAGACAACGCATGTCGATCCCGAGGAATGGCCGCGGCAAAGGAAAAGCGCATACTCGAGGCTATCAGACTGCATCTTGATAGCGTCCATCGTCTCTCGTGGAAAATTGTCAGAAACTCCACACCTCTGAGGAGTGGAGATAGCTACTGAACAAACAGCACATGTTGAGACCTAGGTACTCTGTACCTGGTATCCAGGTTCCTGGCATTTCTGCCCCGCGCACAGCCTCATTTCATAGCCTTGTTGCTCAGCCCCACATCACATCACATCGGCGGTGGTGATAGGACAGTAGCTTCATGAAGCTGGTCACATCAATAGGGTGGCAGGGGAAAACAAGCTTTTTGGCGAAGAGCTAGTCAAGAGAGCAGAGCGTCTTATTCTTCTTCTTCGTCCGGCTATTGGATTGAAGGTTGAGGATAGATATGAATGGGATACTAATAAGATGAGGTGATCTTGGCAGGTTATATAGGAGGGGAGCAAATACCCTCGATCGAGTTTTTTTTTTCATTTTTCATTTTTTCATTTCTTTCTTTCCTATCCAATTTCAACCTCTGGTTGTTATCTACCCTTGTAGATATTACCTTAGGCTGCATATATAGGTACCACGGGCCGGGATGTGAAGCCAGCCCGTCACAGGCCTGTCTATCTTAGCTGTTGGACTCAAGGGTATCTAATTTATATTTATTACTGATGAAAGGCTTACAGACTGAAAGGTGTATGCATGTACTCTGTATATCATGTGCTTTAACCATTGGGAGACATTCTATATCTAGTATTATAACAACCTAAATTGCGTAGTATTAATAACGAAGCGAGACCATAGGCAGGATTCCTACAGGCAGGATGCTATAATAAAGCTCTTCCGGCTCAGTTATTAAGCTCGAGGGTCAACAAGACTATGAAACCGGGGTACTCGAAGCTCTTCGTGGACGAGCTGATCGTACCGCAGCGCCATGCTGGGACATGGATGGTCACGCAGGATTTCACCATGATGACGCTGTGTGCGACTCTAGAGAGGACAGATAATCAGTGGAGAGACCTGTTGAGCCAGGCCGGGCTGAAAGTTGTCGGTGTTTACTATCCTGGAGATGGACACTCGGAGGGACTGGTGGAAGCGGAAGTTGCTTGAGATGTCGTGTATTAGACGGGTGCTGCTGTTCGACCTGACAGGAGCGTATTTCCTGGTGTATGGACATGTCTGTCCTTTTCTCATCTTCCTGAACTAACTATCGATACCCTTCTGTAGTCCCCCTTAGAGCATTTTCTGAACAACAAATCCGTATATTGTTATGTATAAGATATTGACGGCGAAAAACATTGGAGAAGAATATTTGAGAGAAAATGGTTAGAATGAATTCTGGAAGTGGTTTTTGGTGAGATACCCCCAAGATCTGAGCGACGTGAAGTCGCGACGGCAGCTATCAAGAGATTTCACTGAGCCGTTAACGGGACTACTTCCATCCAATGGTAATGGTAACGCTCACTATCGAATGACGATGACTGCTGGCTCTACTTGCCTTTCGACCCCTCTGGCGCCAGTTGTTGGTCAGGTAGAAGAGCAAGATGTGGCCAATTTAGGTCTGGACTTTAGTTGCAATCTGCCCCTTTGAGAGGAATATAACACAAAATAATAATAATAATATTATTATCCTTTGTACCTACTATGGTACTTGCGCTCCAGAGGAACTGATCGTCAAACAATTATTTATTATTTTTCCCCCTACTCGAACCAGCATCTCGATCTGCATCCTTCCGCTCAGGCTTCTGTCTGGTTCCTATGATGGAATCGACATTCCGCTGCATCTGGTCAGCGGTGTTCATGCTCATCATGTTGTAGCAGGTCGCGCCAACATGGCCTCCATCAGTTGACTCGGGGGAAGAACTCTTGACTGACGCTGTACCGCCCTTCAGCAGCCCTAGCAGGCAGACACATCAATGTCAGAATCAAAAGCTAAACTAGATGAAAGAATATCGAGAAGGGGGGCAGTGGTGAAAGAAAAGCCTGCAGACGCACTGTTGATAGAACCGAGCAGCTGCATCAAAGGACCTCTTGGAGATGTCCTCCGCTTTTTCAATAGGGATGCTCTCGGCTGCGTGAGATTCTTGAACTCAGCAGTTCTTTCTTTTCTTCCACTAAAGACTGATATCGTCATCTCGCTCACTTACACTGCAAGACCTGCATTCCCAGCCGATAGCAATCGTCGCCAAGTTTCTGTTCCAGATGGTATCTGCTTACTGCACTGCCCAGGCCTTTCTTCTTGGAGCTGCCCTTTTTTTTTTTTTTGCGCCATGATTGAAACAAACAAGACAAGCTAAGCGACAAAAATTGCCCTTTGTGTTGTCAACATGTCCCTTTGAAAACTGAGTGAGCAGTCAAGAGCTATCCCTGCAAGGAAACTGACACAAGTAAGTTTGGAGGACCTAGCACGGAGTCTTTCCACCCTTAAGTACCTTCTTCTCTGCAAGGCTGAATCTGGAGAAAGACACAGTGTCTGCCTACTTATTGTAGCATTGTATGGGCGAGATAAATTGAATGAGTGACGTGTCTGTCCAGGAGTGGATCAATCAGAGTGAAAGCAAGGCTGAGAGCCTCATTGCCATTATTAATCAATTAAAATTGATTATTGTCCGCACAGTGCAGTAACCGTAACCTTAAAACCTAACTGCCTGAGCTGTTCGTGGGTTTAGTTAGTCGGTGTTAGGCGTTTACGCCAACAATGGACCATGAAGCTTGACCATCTGAATTATATTTGTTCGATGATATAGCCCCATAGTAAATTATCATCATATGGATCCTATTTAACCCCTTTCTAATAGATACTTGTAGTAAGAGAATGTGGCTATATATTTGCTAGTCAAGCTCTCATATAACTAAGAATAGACTTGTTGTACTTGAAAGACCTAGTGTACTTTCTTGCCTCGCTATCTGTTTTGGTCAACTTCTTAGGAGTAAGAAAGATTCGAAATGAACAGAAAGATGGGCTTTTTGTATACTGAAAACCGTTTATATTTGGTGGTTTTCCATCACCTTCATTAATTCTCGTGGATAATTCCTGGCTCCATAGACAGCTCACAGACTCCCTAGATAGTTTTCCCTTTAGCTCTCTTCATCACCTACTGTTATTATGAATGGAAAAAAAAAACTCGAAAAACGAAAAGAGAAGACAACAAAATGTAAAGGTCGGTCCTCTTTTTGCTTCCCAATCACTGAACCGTACGAGTTTACATGTACAATCCCTCCACAGCATTCCTCTTCGAAGATGGATCTTTGTTTCTACTTTCCTGAACGTACTTGGAAAACTATCTATCTTGGTCTAATAGATTTCAACCCCCATCTATAATTCGGGGTTGCGTCATATGGTCGACAGATCCCTGAAAGGCTTGTGTTAATTTATTTATTTATTTTTTTTTAGTCGCCAGTAAAAACAGTGAAATAAAATAGACCCGACTGTTTCTCCCGCAATCAACTGTACAGAGTATTTCCCCTGAATCTTAATTATATATAATCCAATGCTTTTTTTTTTAGGAAAAAAAAAGGTTTTACAGTTCCTAACTGCGTGATTATGTAACCATTATTAGATGTCTATTTCATGGAAATATCACCTAAAGTCACCTATTCTCTCCGCAATACCTCAACTATTCGCAATCACCATTGACTTCCCCGTGGGGGCCTCTTGTCTGGTAATAAGTGCATCTTGGCTGCTGCAACCCCGCGTTCTGTTACAGTTAGTGCTGGCGCTGCTGGCGGGAAAACTGAGTTGTGATTCGAGACTCAGTTACTACCGCTATTTTACTACCTACATGGGATTAATATCAATCAGGCATGGCTGCTTCTCAGACCACGCATTGCTACTCACTCTGACACACCGTTACAGTCAATACCCTCTTCTCTGCTTTAACCCAATGGAAGAAACGCGCCTCTAGGGAAGCATCTCTCTCAGTCGATGATACGACGTGCCGCTTGGATGTCGTCCTGAGATTTATTAATTTAACGGGTCATCATGTACAGACGGCGAGAGCAGCGGGAATCCCCTGTGGCCACGGGGGAGGAGATCCCAGCATGTCAATCCTGTCGCAGACGGAAATTGAGATGCTCCCGCGAAACGCCTTCCTGCTCGCAGTGCTCGAGACTATGTGAGTGAAGACACTGTGGCCATTTCGAGCGATGTTTCTCTGGACTAACGAACTAATCCGACGAAGCCTGCCCATGTGTCTATGACAGGAAGAAGCAGAAGCCCGGGCTGAAAAGCGGTGCGGTAGAGAGTCTGAATAGACGGTTAGGTACGGCCCTAGACTATATACTCTCTATCATTTATTAGTGAATGGCATTTTGATGAGCTCTGCAGAAGTTTTGGAGAGAATCCTACTCAATGGCAATGGCGATGGCCAAGCCAGGTCGCCAGCAGCAGCAGGAGGCGAGGCACGAGGATGCGTCTACCATGCGGCGCTGCTCATTGCAAACTCAGTCAATGGTATTGGAGGTGACAGGAATGGCAATCCCGATACTCCATCAGGAGCGGCGCCGTGGCATTGTCAGAGACAAATATCATTGAATTCTGCACGTGGATTCTCCGCACCAGCAGAACCTCAGGTAAAGAAGCGGAGAACAGGGGATGACCCGATGACTACGTCTTCCGATGATAGCAGTACATCGCCGCCTTCTCCGCATATCCTGGAAGCGATATTCGGGACGTACTTCTCAAAGATCCATCCCTGGCTGCCTTGTGTGCACCAGCCAACTTTCGAAGCTCGACTCGAGAATCACGGAGAAGCGAAGAAGATGGAAGTGCTCGTCCATGCCATGATATGCGCGACAATGCGACATGTCCCGCTTGAGAGGCTGGGTATCACAGCCGAAGACAGAGACCGTCAGATTCGCATCTCTCGCGACGTCGTGATGAGGAATGCAATGGCCGATCTGTCGGTGGAAAATCTGCAGGCGCTGATCATTGTTGCTTCCTACCATGTAAGGCTGCACCTCGCTGGTTACGTTGCCATCATGCTAAAGAATATATATAGATGGGCGAAGGCAACCTGACCAGCGCGTGGCCGATTATCGGGTCCTTGACGAGAACGGTCGAGTATCTGCAACTTACCATCGAGGCTGATGAGAAACCGCAACACGCATTCCTGCGGCCGCTGACCTTGCTGGAAGACTCACGCAGCTGGGCGGAAGCAGAAGAGCGGAGAAGAGTATTTTGGAATGTGTTTCTGCTTGATAGGTAGGTTTTTCGATGTCAATGGTCTATTTTGAGTCCTTCTGACAATAGTCGGCAGACTATGTTCCATAACGACCGGGTAAGTGGTAGCCCTAACACGTCAATATGCAACCCGCTGATCATTGTTTGTTCAATTCAGATGGAGTACCAGCCTCACATCCGACGACGTCCGCCGTCGCCTGCCATGCGATGGTAAAATCTGGGCACGAGGCGAACGAGCAATAACGCCGTATTTTGGCATCTGGGACAAATCCGCGGCCAAGATTGGCAACCCCATTACTTATATCCAGCGCTCACCGCAAACTTCCCCGGATGCCATTCCAAGCAGCAAAATGAGCGAAACCTCCCCTGCGTCCAACTCGTCGAACGTAGGGGCCTTTGCATACCGGATTGAGGCAACTGAGTCGCTGAGCCAGGTCACCTCGTTTTTCTTACAGCAGCCTGTCAACTTTCGGAACCGGCAGGAAGTGGGAAGCTGGCTCACGAGGTTCAAGGAGCTCGATCTGCGGCTGGTACAGTATGTCTCTGAACTTTCTCTTCTGGATCCTGCTGAGGAATGCGTAACTGACTGTTACTGCTAGCTGGAAACTCTTCCTCCCGCCGAAATGGAAAGACTCCAACGTCTCGCGCGATGAAACAGTCGTCAAGATGGACCCGAACCTGACACTCGCGCACATCACGCACAACACGTCTATGATCCTGCTCCACCAACACATCGCCTATCCACCAGCTGAACTCAGCGAGATCGTCAAACTGCCCAGCTCCTGCAGTGCCGAGACCTGCCAGCTGGCAGCCATTGAGACCTCGTCGATTTCGCAGAAGTACCTCAAGTACACCAATTCATCGGAGATTGTGACGGCGCAGTTTGCGTTTTGCGCGTTTGTCGCTGCGAGGGTGCTGCTTGGTGAGTTGTCAGTCGTCAACTGATTTTGCAGAGTCGCGGACTAATTCCAGTAGTCCACTGGAAATTCCACGGCACGGCCTTGGCTCAGGAATTTTTCAAACTTGTGGAGAGTCTACAGGATATGTCTCGCCGATGGCAGGGCTTTTTGTCTGATCAGACCCAGGCTGATCAAAGACAGGATATTGCTGCGAGATACGCGTCGCTCCTGCAGGCTCTTCACGCAAAGTGTATGAGTGAACCTGACCTTCGAGCTGAGGAACTCTTCGATTATGACCTCACGTCTGATCTCAATGTGAATGCTTCCCGTGACCATTCCTTTCATGTCCCAGAATTACGCGAGTCGGCATCTGCACCGTATAGTGTTGATAATGCAGGTCCTTCGACAGTAGCCCAGGGGTATCCAGTTGATCCCGGCTCTTCCTCATCGAGGGGCTTTGAAAACGCATTTCCAGGTCCGAATCTCGGCACTCTTTGCAATGCTCATGCAGAGGGGTCCTTGTATAACTCTATTTCTCCCAGAAACGCAGATGCGTCGATCGTCCATCCAACACATCAACAAGATCCAGCGGGAATAGTCTCTCATCTGTCTTCGCCAGCCAACCACAATATACCAACAACCAACGTCGAGACGTCGCGCCGAGACCATCCTACAGGCCCGGAAAATAACAATAACCGGCAAAACATCGATGGTTGCGGTGGCGACAAGAACACGACAGAAGATGAACTGACTATGATGTCGAACGTGCTGCTTGGCCAACAGTTCTCAGAACTCGATCGCGTGATCACACTTGATGGGACTGATTTCGCGTTTGATTTGAGCATGAGCTATAATAGCTATTGGGGGAGTCTTGCTGAAATGTAACTGGTGACTAAATAGCGGACGGTTGGTCTATCCTCTGCCCTGTTTCGTATTCTTGTATGTACGTGGGTATGTGAACTACTACTGGATTAAGCGCCTCTAGAGTAAGCAAACAGCCTGTGAGGTTATACTATGTTTTGTCTGGCTTTCACAAGGTATTCATTCCCCATATAATCTCGATTTTATAATTTCCACATCTATACCCTATTCCTTCCTAATGTATTATGAAATTGGATAGATACCGACATTCACTGAGTCTAGTTTGCGACAAAGTTTACAAATTATACCAACCCCATCCGCAACAACTTATTCCCCAACTCCAAAAAGTAATAGTCCGCATACACCAGCCCATGATCACAGTACCGCATAATGGCAAACTCATTATTATTCGCCGTTGCGTTTTTCAGGATCGAATCCCAGGTAACGTCCCCACCGACTTGTATTTTGCCGTCTCCATCCACAGTAAAACTTGCAGTGTCACGCGCAAGCGAGAGATCGATCGTTTCTTTCGCGATGCGGATTGCTGTGTCCAGGTAAGGCGATTTTGAATTGTCCTGCAGCGCCAGCGCCTGATGTAGCAGGACCAGCCCATTCGCGGCGATCATCCCAGCAGAAGTATCCCGCAGCGGAGGACTTGTGGTAGAATCATCGAAATCCCACGGCGGGACGTACGGATGTGTATGTGACGCGGTCGAGAGGCGGTTGAGGAAGTAGTTTGCCAGCGATGTCGCTACGTGTAGGAATGTGGGGTCCTTGGTCCAGATGTAGGTTTGCGTGAAGCCGAGGATTGCCCAGGCTTGGCCTCTGCGAGTCATCCGAAGTCAGTAGGCAGTTTCGATTGATGAGGAAGATAGCACACAGCTATATATTTCTGTCGTGGGGGTAATCCTACCTGCTCCACGTCGAGTCGTCCTTGTACCCCTGGTGTGTATACCGCCTCTGGATGGCTCCCGTTTTGGGGTCAAAGTTGCAGACGTGGAAGGTCGAGTAGTCTTCCCTGACGATCGACTGGAGGACTTTGTGTGCATGGGCAGTTGCGATATCGATCAGTCGCTGGTTGGAGCTGTGATGGCCAGCGTAGAACAGCAGGTCCAAATCTACCGTCCATCAATTAGTCGGTTCGTTCAAGCTTATCGACCACCGACGGGGGAATTTCGCTTACTGCACATGCTGTCGATAATAACGAGGAAATTCTCCTCCTTGTCGGTAATGCTATACCGCTTGCTGAACGACTGATCCCAGCTGCGAATCGCACAGACTCGCTCGTCGAAGCGCGACGCCAGACTCTCAGCCGCCGTGAGCATGGAGTCCAGACTCTGCCGGTTCCCGGTCAGCTCCCAGTCCAGGCGCAACGCCGGCATGATGATGAAGCCCAGGTCGTGTGTGTCTTGCCGTGTGGCCATGCCGTGGAGAGGGGCTGACCAACTGCGGCAGAGCTGCAGGAGTTTGTCATGCAGTAGTCTTCTGTCGGTAATTCCTGGCGAGGGGAGGGATCTGGGGAACTTCACACATCGCTCTAGCAGTGCGTAGAGACTGCCTGGGAAGAAGCCGCATGTCCAGAACTTGGCTTCCCTGGTTGAGTATCTTCCTGCGTTGTCGCCGGTCGAGGAGACGAATTCGGGGAAGCGCGCAAGACTGGCCTGCCATAATTCAGCCACGAAAACAGCACCAAATAAAGGGAGAACAATGGATTAAGATGCTCTCTTACATCCTGTTTGAGCAACTCCGTCGCGACTCTCCAAATCTTGGCAGCCCGACTCTCTGCGTATAGTTCTTGGAGTTGAACGTCTATCCGGGGCCCTGGCTCTTCCTTTTCCATTGCGAGGGGGATGTTGCCATTGGCACTGTCGTAAGAGGTAGCTTTGGTGAGACCCCCGATAGAACTGAATGTGTTGGACTCTGGAGAAGAGTGATCTATCAAAGCCATGGTCTATATCCCCCTGACAAAAAAAAATCCAGTTGATTATGATTAGCCCAGTAAATGCGATATCAGTACCTCGTAGTATAGAAATCTATCTATAAATGATACTAGATATAAACGATCCTTGGCGGCGCCACCTCCCCTGGATCCCCGCGGGGACAGCGGACATTGCCCCGGAGTCGACGATTCTAATGCAACCCTCCGCGGACCTCCGTACTGTACGGAGCACTCCCCCCGCAGCATGCACGGCACGGGCTGATGTCCGGCCGAGCGATCGCCCGACGTCCGGCACAACAATTTGGGCAAGGAGCACTGGATGTAGTGTGCAGTAGTACCGTGCATGTGTTTGGAGGAATTGCGAGAGGGGCTAATTACCATGCTTGGGAAAGAATAATTTTCACTGAAAGCATAATGTGATCAGCTGGGCTGGTGCATCTGCATGGAGCTGTTCAAGACACCAACGTTTTTTTTCCAAGTGCAATCGATGTGATATTCTATGTTTGCTGATCATCCTCCTTATTGTTGTTGGCATTGTAGATTTTTATTTTTTATTTTTATTTTTATTTTTGTTGCAGACTCGGTCAAAAAGAGGCACCATGGAACCAGCTTCTTGGTGAATCTGAACTAGGTATCACGTCCGCCAACACTTTTTTCTATTTATTTTATTTAGAATAAATAGTAGCCAGGAAGAGTTTTTAGGTACGGTTATGATGATATATTGTCTAAAATGGAAAATAATCAAACAAAGAATAATGGAATCGTTGTTGTTTATCACTACTAAATTCTGGTTCTATTAACTGCAGCAAGTCAGACTACAATGCCTGGTCATGTTACAGTACTATGGATTGTTACTGTCAAATATATTGAGTAGAGCATTTCTGTTTAATACAGCTTGGTGTCATTCCACACTAGTACTATCTACGTAATAGTCCTCCTAACCCTATATCAATTCCGATTCACATCCTCGACCACCTCGACGGCGGGCTTAGTATTGGAGGGTTCTGGCGCCTCCTCGTCCTGAGTCTTCGCATCATGCTTCTTCCCATCAAGCATCTGCGTCACTTCCTCCAGTGATAGCCCCTTTGTCTCCGGGAAGAAAAAAGTAGATGACTGTAAAGTTACTCGCCAGCACGCAGCACCACACAATGTAGTACCTCCACTGGATTGCATCTAGTGCAATGGCGTTCACAAACCCGCTGAACAGGTTCGCCCCCGTGTCACCGAACTGCTTGATCACCGACGTCTTCGCCCGCAGGCTGTACGGGCTAATCTCCATGTAGTACGGCTCCTGCGTCGGGGACGCCATCTTGTAGAAGGCTCCGAAGAGGAAGATCATCGCCACCGTGACGCCGCTCAGGCCGGGGCTTGAGAAGTTGTGGCTCTGGTTGACTCCGGTGAACACGGTCAGCAGCAGATACGCCACAAACATGCCTGCCATCCCTCCGAGGAACATGACCCTTCGGCCGAGACGGTCGATCATGAGCGAGAAGAAGATGCCGAAGACGAGCCCCTCGATCGTGTACCCGCCGTTGATCAACAACTGCGTTTTTGTCCCAGTCACACCAATCGAGTCCAGCACGAGATGCAGATAATACGACACCAGCGCGTTGCCACACCACTGGATCATGAACCCCAGACTCAGGATGACAAAGAACCGGTAGCGATTCGCCGGCGTGCGGAACCACTCCAGCCATGACGACTTCAACTGCCCCTTCTCCTGCTCCAGCGTGTAGTCGATCTCGGCCATCTCGAACTGCAGCAACGGCGAGTCCTCGTCGCCGTCGGCGTGGTATTTCGCCAGGATCCGCCGCGCTTCTTCCCGCCGGTTGTTGAACACCAGCCACCGCGGCGACTCTGGCATCACGAACGTCATGATCAGCTGGAAGACGGACGTGATGGCCTGCAGCAGACTTGGCAGGCGCCAGCTCCACGACGACGCCATTGATGCCGTGCCGTACGTGATCCACGCCGCCATGATCTGCCCAAGCGAGCCAGTCGCGTTCAGGATGCCCGTGATCTGCGGCCGCTGAGACGGGTAGGCCAGCTCGGAGATGAGGATCGGACAGGCCGACTGCTGGATGTTGTTCCCGAAGCCGATCAGAACGCGGCCGATGACGAACATGGCCACGTTGGTTGCGGCGGTTTGCAGCGCGATGCCGACGAGCATGATGGCCGACCCGATGGCGATGGGCTTCCTGCGTCCGAACCGCTGGATAAGCGGGCTGACGACGAACAGCGCCGCTGCCTGGCCGATTCGTGTGCCGTTCGTGATCAAGCCGAGCCGTGAGCCGGTGGGATTCCCGAAGTAGTCCTGCCACTGCGGGAGGATCTGCAGGCCGTTGAGCATCGATCCGTCGTAGCCGTTTGTCACGTCGGAGGCGATGCATCCAAGCAGAAGTAGATTCAGCGTCAGCAGCGACTTGTATCTCCACCACATCTTCTCGCGCTTCGGGAGGATGTCCCGGAGAACGACGCCGCCCACGCCGGCGGCCGAGGGTTGTTGCGTGCGCATGTTGGCGTACGACAATGGAAGGATCTATCTGATATGAACAGAAAGATCAACGGCCCTTCGAAGGGGTAAACCCCTTCTTATCGAAGGGCGAAGGCCAGTATAAAACGGCCTGTTAACTGGACTGTACACACGGGGTAGAGCTTCCCCGCGATTTACCCCATGGGGAGGCTAGACAGGGCTAGCTTCTGGGCTTTTCTTGGACTAGGCGCATTCCTCCAATGGCAGGGGGATTCCGGCGCCAAAAACACGCTTAAAACTGCGGGCATCTCCCGGCCGAGCATTCCCCCGCTGCCCGCTGCACCGGAGCTTCTTTTGCTGTCAACTGTTTCACCTTCGAGGCTTGGGGTTACATAGCTACTTGGATGACACAGCTCGTAGCGATGACACTGTCTGAATCCTACTCAACGCGACGACGGAGAGAACACAGTCGAGGCTGAGGACGAATGCGGGGTTGTTAGAAACGACGCTTGGAAGTTCAGGCTTGTTGCCGATTCAGCCAAAAAAAAAAAATGCTATGACGTGCACCTCCTAGCTGGCTCTGACCTACATCCTGCCAGCAAGACGCTTTTTGTGGCAGCGGTAAAGTGCCTTTGTTGCGTTCACATTGCAACTGCCATCATCTCTTATCGATAGACAATACGAAGCATTCTGTATGTGATACAATATGGTGGTTGACTCCAGCAAGCTCCCTCCGTCCAGACTCAATCCCCTCGCGGGAAATCCCCTCCGGACTCGCGACGATATCATCGCAGCCGTTCATGACCTATTCAACCCGTTGCTGCCGGCCTTTTCTGAGGGTAGAGCCCGCGTCCAGCTCGATGCGTCTGCTTCGACGTGGGATCGGGCGGCGTGCGATCTGGAGGGCTTCGCGCGGCCGCTCTTCGGCATCGCTCCTCTGGCCGCCGGCGGATCGTCCTTCGATTATTGGGATCTGTACCGGACAGGATTGAAGAATGGCACAGACCCTGCGCATCCGGAGTACTGGGGTGAAGTCCTGGACATGGACCAGCGACACGTCGAGGCGACGGCGCTCGGTTACGCACTGCTCCTTGTCCCTGAACACATCTGGGAGCCACTGGACGAGACCGCAAAGAAGAACGTCGCTGCGTGGTTGCTGCAGAGCCGGAATACACGCCATGCCAACAACAACCACAAATTCTTCCGGGTTATCGTCGATCTCGGCTTGGAGAGAGTCGGTGTGCCGGTCGACGAGAGCATGACGGAGGAATACCTGCGCGATCTCGAGAGCCTGTACATCGGCGATGGATGGTACCGGGATGGCGGCGACAAGGATGATTCACGGCGCATCGACTACTACAATGCCTTTGCCATGCACTACTACGGGCTCATCTATGCTGTGTACCGATCCCGGGACAAAGCTCGTGGCGACCGTTTCCGGGAACGCGCTCGTCTGTTCGCACGTCATTTCCTGCATTGGTTTGCGGACTCTGGGTCCAACGTGCCGTACGGACGCAGCTTGATTTATCGTCATGCGATCGCCGCATTCTGGGGCGCTTTGGCAGTGGCGGATGAAGAGGCGCTGCCGTGGGGGGTCATGAAGGGACTGTACCTGAGGAACTTGCGGTGGTGGGCGTCGCAGCCAATATCTAGGCTCGATGACGGTCTGTTGACCTTGGGATATGCCTATCCCAACCAGCTCATCACCGAGCGGTACAGTTCGACGGGCTCGCCGTGGTGGGCGATGAAAGCCTTCGCGCCGTTGGCTCTTCCCCCGGACCATCCGTTCTGGACGGCCGAGGAGCTGCCAATGCCTCAGAGGGAGCCTGTCTACGCGGACTCCATCGCTGGTATGGTCTTCGTGCACCAGCCTGATCACACCGTCATGCTCGTCTCAGGGCCCGGAACTCCGCAGCTCATGAGAGGCATTCCGGAAAAATACAACAAGTTCGCCTACTCGTCTCGCTACGGCTTCAGCGTCGAGAGCGATGCTGCTCTGGGGTTCAAAATGGGCGCGTTCGACAGCATGATTGCTCTGAGTGACGATCACAAGCATTACCGGGTCCGAGAGCACTGCAACACGGCGATGCTGGCTGGCGATGTCCTGTTCTCCCGATGGAGTCCGTGGAACGACGTGCACATCGAGACATGGCTCATTCCTAGCGGGCTGTGGCATATTCGCGTTCATCGCATCACCTCCGCAAGAGCTCTGTCCACGATAGAAGGAGGGTTTGCTGCTCCTCGGACGGACTTCAGCAAAGACCAAACTGCTGCAGATAACGCTGCTGCAAGCGCTGCTGCACAGGTCATCAGCACGCTGGGGGATTTCAGCGGGATTATAGACGCGTCAACACCAAGACGGTCTGCCAGAGTCATTGCCCCGCATGGAAATACAAATGTCATGTTCCCTCGGACGTTTGTGCCGCAGTTACTAGGCGATGTGCAGGCTAATGTCTCTACTGTCTTTGCTTGCGCCGTTCTGGCTGGACCTGATGCATCTACACTCCAGACAGCTTGGTCCAGCCCTCCGACAAGTCCGACGGTAGATCAACTGGAGAAGTTACTGGCGAAGAAGGGAGTCGTAGTTGAGATCACAAAGGAGTATATACCACAGTGAGGCAAATGTAGGGTCGGAATTGAAGTTTGATGGGAGACTCTTTGTCGATAATGTCTGGCTTTTAACTCCGACGGTGTGGAGACCCCGACAAATGACATTAGTCTGGGCCTGGATCGACTCCACTATTTCACTCGAAATTTGAGGTTCATTTCTTTACCTATACTTGCCTCAATTAGCCTTTTTGGCAAGCGCGTAATTGCGCGGCCAGACCCCAGATCTATTAAACCAATAGCATCGATTCTCTTGTATTTTACATGGTAATAGAGAATACCAATAAAATTCTATCTAAAAAGACCCTCTAAAGCTTAGTGGAAAGTCCCCCTAAAGGCTCCTAAGGCTCCCCTAAAGATTCCCTAAGGCCTCCCTAAAAAGCTCTCTGTAGAGCCTGTAGGAAAGCCCCTACAAAGCCTATAAAAAGCCTTTATAACAGGTCTTATAGGTACTTTATAATAAGCTTTATAATAAGCTTTAGGGGAGCTTCTTAGGGAGGCCTTAGAGAATTTTCACTATAGGCTTTGCTATAGGCTTCACTATGGGCTTCACAGGGGCTTTATAGGGACTTAGAAACTTCTGGTATTTTTCCTTTACAACACCAAAGCATAAAAATTACTAGTGTCCGAAAGGGTCCAGCCGAGCAATTGTTTCGGTGGGGGGCCTCTGGCCGCGCAATTAGGCGTTTTGGCAAGGGAAGTCGTGTTTTGGAGATTTCATGTACTCCCCATGTGAGGACCTTCTCACTTGTGGCCGTGTCACCTTCTACCGAGGAGAACTAAGTCTTTGCTTTTCATTGAGCGAGTTAGAATTCTTTTTCACATATATATTTGTATTTATATATAATGCAAGTGGCTATAGATTGTAACCGCGATGCCACAACCTGCTGAAATAGACAGATTGATCTCGTCTCCCATCTTACACGCCATCGCCGACCTCGTAATATTTCATCCACCTCTGTCACCTCATCAGTACCAACTCAGGGACTGACAGCTGTGGCTAAATAACATACCTTGTCATATGGTCTCGAGGAGTCAACGAATCTCAAGTCTGTTGCCAAACGGATAACGTTTTCGGGATCGTTATTGATCGTCGAAGCGTGTATCTAGAAAACGTGTCAGATCTGAATGAACAATCCTGAAGGGGGGCTGTCGAGATCTTTCATACCGCATGCGGCTTGTGCAACACCACGTCTCCAGCTTCATATTCTGCCACCAGCCAGCACCGATTGTGTTCTCTCGCAAACTCGGCCGGTTTTTCCGAGAGCAAGCCCGTCGCCATCATATTACTGTTAAACGCGTTCCTCGCCTCCTCCTCGGTGAAGCCTGCTTCCTTTGCTTTTCTTGTGAACTCTTCTTCGATCTGGACTCCCACGGGATCGCCTAAAATTGTTGTCAGAAATATGAAGCTTCTCAGGCACAAGCAAAGACAAACCATTCTCCAGGTATATCAGCCCCCCTCCCGTCACCTTGATATCCCCCATGGGCACCCACGCCGTCACACTCGTAGGCTCTCCATGGCGGAGAAAGATCTGGTCGTAGTGGACCCCGATGGGCTTGGTTCCAGGGATATTGTTCCGGAGAAGGGATCGGCGGAGCCCCAGGGTGTGTTCACCCCAGCCAGTGAACTTGGCGACAAAGTCGTGCAAGGCTGGGTGCTTGCAGAATTCCTCCGCATACCAGTCTTTGTAGTGAGCTTCGAGGGCCAAATCCACAAACTGCGCTGCGCTTTCGCCTCCGGGACGGCCATTCATCCCAACAGAACCGGCTCCAATTCCCGGAAAGTCATCAGGCGACTTCTTGTCGTTGAAGATGCCCTCGACTGGCTTGGTTCCTTCCTTCAGCACACCCGTCGGGACCATTATTTCAAAATAACGCTCCCGGGCCCGGAGCACGTCCTCCCTCGGGAGGAGGCCCTTCAAGAACAAGTAGCCGTCTTCATCGTAGCGTTTTCGAAGCTCCTCCAGAGGCTCATTGGGATCAGATGGACGGAGGAGTTTGACGTTCTCTGCGGTCAATGGACCGTCATTGACGGCCAAACGGCTGTAGGTCTCGATCGGTATTCCCATGTTGTGTCGCTCGTTATCTCGACCTGAGGTCTATCTGATGAATGGACTGGTGATGGATTTATATATATTCAACTCCGCAGCCCAACGCAACATCGGAGTTGCCTTCTCTTTTCGCAGGATGGGTAGAACACTCATATCCCACATCTTATCACATAAAGACTCCAGCATCATGTTGACCGTATCTGGAAATTTCATGAACAGGCGGCAGTTGGGATTAAAACTGGTCTGGATGGATGGAGAAAGAATGCCCGCGCTCCTGGATAAAAATTGCCTGTTTCGGTGCGGGGAAGGACAAGCTGCCGAATCCGGAAACCATCCCCGCTCCTCCTTAACTCTTGATTCTCATTGGCTCAGCGGCACGGGATAATCTTGCTCGATCTGTCGAGCCTCAGGCGTCTCGCCAAACACCTGCAAATCTCATCATATCGCTGTGGACAACAGTAATTTTACAGCTGATCTTGCTTAATTGCCTGAATTGTGTGAGCTGAGACTGGCGGAAATTTTTCACATGGCAAGCTAGGGTGCAGGTGGTCGCAAATGGAAGACTAAAGAGAGCAAATTTGTACATAGCGCTGAATGAATAATATCTATCAAACGGCAGCCAGATGTTTACTAGGCAGGCGGTGCCGGATGCGCGCCACGACAGCATGAGAAGAAATTCTCATCCTGGGCCAATGTTGGATGGTGGCACCTGATGCGGTGCAAAAGTCATGATAGGGACCTGAGTGTGCTTCGCGGAAATACAAGGCTGGGTGGTGAGTTTTATGATGTGGTCACTTCGGTCCCGACAGTGGGTCTACTCCGGACGCCAAAACCGGAAAAGCCGACCGAACGGTCCGAACCAGCCAGCCTGCCCCACGTTGGTGGAGCCTGATCCACCCTCGGAACACGCGACGGAACTTTAACTTTACAGCACGTACATTCGTCTGATGTCACATGGAGCCAGCTTGCCGTCAACGATAACTCTTCTGTGGCATCGCTCAAACCAATCTGCTGAACCAAGGTGCCTCTGATCCAAGGATATCCATTACTGGGTGAAAGCAGCTATCACAGATCACATGCGGGGTAAAGCGACGTGTCGAGCTGGAAAACCGGTCATCAAAGGTGCCTTGTGCCCTCGGCCGAATGCACGTGCAGGTCAGACACAGGTGGCGGAGACACAAGTGCAAGTCCAATGAGGGACATTTCGATCAGATGAATGTACAGAACCAAAAGAGATATATATGATATATATGTGCCACCAAATATTTCAAATGTCAGTGAATATATATAATGTGTATATACAGACATGTGGAAATGCCTGGTGCTGTCACGAGACAAGACGGTATAAGTTCTATCAAGCCACTGAGCTGTGCTCGCATCGATCCTTCGCCGAAGCAATCTTCTAGTTGCTGTTCAGTGCCATCAGTTGGGAGAATTGATGATGTCGTCGGCAATCTTTTCCGCCAGACCATCTGTAACGATAAGAGTCAGCTCAGCCACAACTCCAGACGGACATCTTTAGCAGACGCGACAACGGCGCAACGAGCCCGACAAGGATCGAGCCATAGTCGAGGCCGTCTGGGGTACCTATGTAGCCGGGCTGCGGTCCATTGAATCCCGAGTTGACATAGTAGTCCAGCTCAGGCCAGTCGTCCGCGAACTGCGACAACCAGCGTAGGGTGCTGTTGGATAGCTTACTGCGGTAGGGCTCCGGTAACTTTTCAAACGAAAAAACATCACTGGCAAAAGAAGTCAGCGGCCCTCGAGGCGGCTCGGAAAGGTACTGATTCAGAGCATCCTGCGCAAACTCAGGGTCCGAAATGAGTCGGCCCGTCGTCTCGACATTGACGCAGTACGAAATCCCACCTAGGACGTGATCCCACATGTTTTGGCCCACACCTGGCAGGTCTGTGATGACGGGAATGTTGAACTGTTCGAGAGTGGTCCTAGGTCCAATCCCGGAGACCATAAGCAGTTGAGGAGACTAGAAGGCACCTGCAGACAGAATCACCTCGTTGCGAGCGTAGAGAGTCATCGGGAGGCCGCCAAAGTCGACCTCGACGCCGGTCGCCATCTTGTTAGAGCCGAAGAGAATGCGCTTGGCCAGGGTGCTCGGGTAGACAAGCAGGTTGGGGTTGCTCAGGCCGAGCTTCTGGAGATAGCTGGTTTCTGACGAGTCGCGCGTGAATGTCGTGACGTCGACAGTAACCAGTTCGTACGCATTGCCGTGAAGCGCCCCGGCGGTAAAGCTGTCTGGTCGATCAGCCATTCCGACTGCTGCGAAGGCCTTCCTGCACCAGGTAGAGAATGCCCAGGCATAAGCACCATAAGTGACCTGCAACGGACCTTGCGTGTCCTGCAGCAAGTCTTGCGCAAACTGGACAGTCCCGTTGGCAGCACGGGAGCTGGCCGGGGCAGTAAAGTTCAAGCCCTTATGCAAGTACTTGGCAAAGTTTTCAAACCGGTAAGAGTCGTCGCCAACCATGTCTGCCCACTGCTGGTGGCTGCCGTTGGTGCCAAAGTGAAATGCTTGGTAGTTCCTGGAAGAACTGCCCCCAAGGGTTTTGCCACGTGGGTACAGCTTGACCTGGTTGTCTTCCTCCGTCTGAGGGGTTGTTGTAATGATAGAAGCCACTAGTCTATCTTCCTGAATTCTGATTGTTTGACTTGAGCATGATCACAGTATAATATACCGAAGTCGAAAACTAAAATTTCGACCTTTCTACTCATGTCCTTGTTTTATCCGTTGACTCTATATAGTGCTAGTAAGTACGGGAATCTAGATATCTACTTTTGTATTGTATATTTTACATAGAGAGCGACAAGAACTTCCTTGTTTGGACTACCAAGTTTTATTGCCGTAGTTCCTCCGGCGGTTATTAATTCTACGCTATGTTAAAACCTTGAAAGTATTCAATATCTGTTCGATATCTTTCCTTACATTAGTGTTAGAGTACTATCTACTATATATTAGAGGAATACACCTATAATACTCCTACTGGTAATCATATCTTCTACCGCGTAAAGTTGATACTCTTGACGCCGTCAGTTGCTCACACTCATCTACAAATGCAGAGCCCTGCTCATCCGTCAAGTCTTCAACCTTAACTCTGATCACCGCATCATATCTCCGTAAGTCCCGGTGCAGCAGCTACAAACATGCGCCATGGATTTCGCCAACTCAAGCAGCCATACTGCAAGCCTGACCACAAAAGCACAGCGTAAAGTTTCCAATCAATCAACTACAACAGTATGGCCATTGATAGCGCCAAAACCATCGTGATAGTCACGGGTAAGTGTGCTTCATTCAAACGAGCTCGTGCTGACGGACACAACGCCAGGGGCCAACCGAGGCATCGGCTACGAGATTGTCGCTGCGCTGCTGCGTGCTGCTCCCTCTGGCTCCAGCAGGGCCAGTGGCGCGCCTTATCACGTCTATCTGGGCTCGCGCAGCCTCGACAAAGGCCAAGCCGCGCTTGCCTCTCTGAAGCCTGAATATGGCAACTCTGTCTCTTTGCTTTATCTCGACGTTACGTCTGCCGACTCGATAGCTGCTGCCGTCTCCAAGGTCGAATCAGAAACAGGCCGTGTTGACAACTTGATCAACAACGTAGGCATCGTCTCAACCGCCAGCGACTCCATCTCGCGTCTCCGCGAAACGCTCGAGGTCAATCTCGTCGCTCCGTACGCTGTGACCGAGGCTTTCAGGGCGCTGCTCCTGGTGCAGCCGGCCAGCGGAGATGATAAAGAAAAGCTCCTCATCCACGTCACTAGCGATCTGGGATCTATCGGCATGCGCACCGACCCGTCGAACAAGTTGTACAACTCTCCCTTCCCGGAGTACCGGATTAGCAAGGCAGCAATAAACATGATGGCTGCATGTCATCAGCATGAGCTGCTGAACAGCGGTGCCAAGGTGTTTGCTTTCAATCCGGGGTATGCAGCCACGGACTTGACAGGCGATGCTGAGGCGCGGAGACGACGGGGGGCGCGTGATCCGAAAGTTGTGGGCGAGGCTTGCGTTAAGATTGTTGAGGGGAGACGCGATGGTGACGTTGGTTTGCTGCTTGATGTCGAGGGCGTGTTGCCTTGGTGAGTAGGACGGTGGACTGAAGGAATCCAAAGGACTGTAGAAGATTAAGGGGCTATCAGTGCACTTTCCCCTTAAACATCTAAACAATCAGATCACACAGAGTACTCTTTACTACCTAGGTAGTTCCTAAGATCCCACCCGCACTCTATTTTTTCAGAAAACCTTTATTAATTGATTTGGTTATTTTTCAGCATAATCATGTCGTAAAATTGATAGAATGTATTTTAATATAAATCTTTCATGTAAAAAAAAAAAGAAAAAACTTCGCTACTATTACAGGTACTAGGTGAATTCTACTCAAAAATGGGAAATTTTCGATTTTTTTTCTTCTAAAGAAAATTTCATTGCAATCCTAGAACTATATATATTTCCGAAGCATCTTCAAAGTATGACCCTATTTCGTATCACCTGGAACCCGCTTCCTAACACGTACCATGAACCCACGTTGCGTGACAAACCATCGGTTGTATATATTCCAGTCGCCGCCTTCTTCCGGATCCAAAAGGTCGAACTATTTGCAAGAATGATCGGTAAGCGCTCTTATATACAAAGCGAATAATTTGTACAGTACTTACATGGCACGTTCTCAGCAATGTTGGTACAATCTTGTAAATCTCCAGAGGCAATGTTCTTTCCAATACAATCGCGATGGCCGTGACCAAACTGAAGAGTTGGTGGTGTTGTTAGTATTCAAGTCGAAATTCATTCTATTACCATAATTCACCGTAAGAAGCCCCTTTTCCATCTTTCGTCGCTTCTCCGGCTCGCAAAGCCACCTCTCCGGCCGCTAATTGTCGCAGTCCTTGCCAAACGTCTCCTAGTCTCGGTGCATCACCCAGGCACTCATACTGACCACTGTGCTCCCTTCAACGCCTTTCCACAGACAATGGCCCCCTCCGGAGGGACTTCTTTCCATGGGCAGCCCCAGCGGCGGATGCATGCGCCCTGCCTCGTTGAAACAGGCCTTGAGGTAAGGTAGTTCATAAACCTGCTTGAACCCGGCCAAGTCATCCAGTCTTCCTGCGGCAGCCTCCGCGTTGAGTTCCACGAGGAGCCGATCCAGCGTTGTCTGGTTGTGAAGAAGATAGTAGAAGAATGTCCTGAGGAAGATAGCGGTACTGTCGGTTCCAGCCGTAATGTTGGACCCGGTCCAGACCGTCAGCGCGTAGGGAGGGACGGTCTCGTCCTTGGCCTCGACTTTCATGAAGCGGGACAGCATGTCGCGGTTGTTCACCTGCCATTCCTTGATCAGTTCACCTTTCTCTATGGCTCTTCGCTCCTGGATCCTCTTCATCGCGAACCGCACGCGGGGCTCGTCCCGTCTCCGCGGAGATATCGTCGTATAGGGTTGTTGGTCCAGACGTTCTCCAACCACGGAATCTGGGTGACCTGTCATCATTCAGCAATTGCATTATTTCTGCTCAGAGGTGAGCATCTCTTACGAGTGCCGTCTTCTGCGAATTATTCCACAGATCCGCCATTGCCCCATCGATATCCGATCCCGACTCCATGAATCCGAAGCGATGAGAAAAGGTCAGTTCGCCCACGACATCAAATGCCAGAATCTGCAGCCACTGCGAGAAGTTGCACGGAATCGGTCTTCCAGTGCCGTCGTCCGTATTGACGAACCGTTTTTCCACATGCTCGGTGAACACACGCATCGTGGTGTCCACGTTTGACTATTTAAGAAAGGTCAGTATCTCCATACGGATGCCCTTTTCCATCCACTTACCTTACGCCATGGCTTCTTGAATGAATATATCGTGTCTATCTCCCTTGGATCTCCCACACTGACCATATTCGGGCCAAAGCGCACGATATGGCCATACTTTCGGTGCAGATCAATGTGGATCTCATGAGCCCGGTTGCTTTTCACCCATAACAGGCGAGGCAGATTGGTGAATTTGGCAAAAAAAGGGGCCCGGAATGTGCGACAGGCGCCAGGATGATCGAATTGATAAAACCAGCAGGACAAGAACTGGAATAATCAACAAGACTGCTGGGTTCTGTAGAAGGGCAGAGATTATCCCCGATTGGGATTGCTGAGAAGCCATGTTAGAATCATGTGACTTCGCACCAGGCCTTCAGAATTCAGAGAACTTACGCATTTACACTAAGGATGACAGCTCAGCTGCTATGATATAACGGCACGAGCACGAAGAAGCAAGTGTGCCCCAGTTTCCAGCATCATCATAATCATCATCATCTTCTGGCCATAACCCGAGCTGCATCTGATAACTCAGGTCCACTAAACTGGAACCAGTTGATCGCCCCGGAGATAGCGGCGATAGCGTCTGTCTCCGGTCTTGCTCAGGCACTAGCTAGTAAGCTTAGTAGTAGTTGCTTTAGCAGCTATAAACAGCTTGGCTTATCTACACCGCATGATGTGTTTTCGGGCATCAGTTCGATGTTCCAGTGAGGATTAGAATGATTTGCTCACTTAGTCTATTGCTAGTGCTTAATTCTATAGAGGTTCTTACGAGATGACTTTGGCATCCAGATTTGACCACTCTGGTCGGTATAAATATGTCAATAAATATCAGTACGATAAAGGTCATAGTCCATTGTGAAACATAAAAGATCGTAATGAATTTTTCTAGTAAGTTCCCTAGAAAAAATGAATTAGGAAGTGCCATTATCAACCCCTGCTCAACTGCAGCGTCGCCCGGAGTTAGTGGCGATAGGCCATCCGCGGCCTTAGAACATAACTGAGAGCTGCATCCGCTGCTTGCTCTCTACTCATCAAACACGCCCCTTGCTGCCCTCTTCATGATGTCCGTCCGATTACGAGGACATCGAGGCCGTCAATGGCTCCCCCAGTCCCGCCAACTTGGAGGGCGAGAAGCCCCAGCCCCCCCCCCCCCCTAAGACCCCTTCCCATTGAGTACGAGGGCCCCGACGACCCCTTGGATCCCCAGAACCTGCCCATGTGGAAGAAATGGTGCTATGCCCTCTCGCTTGGCCTCATCACCCTGACCGTCACCTTCGCCAGCTCCATCTTCAGCACCGCCACGCAGGCTGCTGCTGACGAGTTCGGGGTCTCCAACGAGGTCATGACCCTGGGTACCGCCTTGTTCATCGCCGGTGCGAACCCTCCCCCTGTTGCTGTTTGGTCCAGACTGACTCGTCCTCTAGGCTTCTCCGTCGGCCCGATGATCTACGGTCCCATGTTGGAGTTATGGGGCCGCAAGAGACCTCTCTTCGCTGGCCATTTTCTGTTCATCATCTGCCAGATCCCCGTCGGGGTCGCCCAGAATGTCGAGACCATCATGTTGTTCCGCTTCCTGGGTGGCGTCACTTCCGCTGGTCCCCTCGCCATCACCTCCGGATGGTTTGCGGACTTCTTCGATCCCGTCCAGCGAGGGCTTGCCTTGTGCGTCTTGAGCGGAACCACCCTAATCGGCCCTATCCAGGGTCCGATCCTGGGAGGCTTCATGACCCAGAGGTGAGTCTCATCGCTTCAATCCATTCTTGGTCAGCGATGATTGACGATGTTTAGTTACCTCGGATGGCGGTGGACGGCCTGGATGACCATGATTCTTGCCTGTCTTTTCGGACTCATCGGCCTCGTCATCCTCCCAGAGACATATGCTCCCATCCTGCTCACCCGCAAAGCCCGCAAATTGCGCCTCGAAACGCGCAACTGGGCCTTGCACTCGAAGCAGTATGTTCCTGTCGTGTATAATGGAATGTCGACTAACAGCTGCTTCAGCGAGGAGTCTGCCTTGGACATTGGCGCCTTCATCACCAAGTATTTGAACCGTCCCTTTCGCATGCTTCTCCTCGAGCCAATTCTCGTCCTCATCACCCTGTACATGACCTTCATTTACGGCCTTATCTACCTGCTGTTCGAAGCATGGCCTATCAGTTTTATCGAACAGAGAGGCTACAATGAAGGCGTTGGAGCACTGCCCTTCATCTCCATTGGTGTTGGCGTGGCCCTCGGCTCAAGCTTCGTTGCCTACATCACGTACACCCGCATCATGGCCAATTTCAAGAAGAACGGCTACGTAATGTATGTATCTGTCTTAAACACCGTCCCCGTCTCCTGCAAACGCAGACTAACAATATTCCTTGCCAGACCTGAAGATAGGTTATACCCTATGATGTTTGGCGCCATCATCTTCCCCATCGGCGTCTTCTGGTTTGCATGGACCTCTTTCCCAACTATCAACCCATGGCCGCAGATCTTGGCCGGCGTACCCATTGGAGCGGGCGTTCAGATCATCTATCTGCAGGGACTGGCTTACATAGTCGACGTGTACACCGTCAACGCTAATTCGGCCACTTCTGCCAATGCAATCGTTCGGTATGCTGCAGCGAAACCAGCTCTATGCGAGAATTTGTACTGATATCCGTCCCAGATCCATTGTTGCCGCCGGTTTCGTCATGTTTGCAGCCCCGATGTATCACAATTTGGGCGTAAGTATCATCACTTTGCCTGAAGCTCCCTGGGTGCTCACATCGCTGCAGGTACAATGGGCCACCTCCCTTCTCGCCTTCCTCGGAGTGGCCTTTATTCCCGTCCCCTTCTTGTTCTACATCTACGGAGCGAAAATCCGCAAGTGGAGCAGATACTCGGTAACGACATAAGTGTGCTACAACGGACTTTCATCTGATTCATGCATGAGCGAGGATGCTCACATCTATCGCTATGGTTAATGGTTGGAGGGAAATCTAGATGACTCCTTTAGTCAAGAAATAGATCATGCATTAGCTAACTGTGGAGATAATACTCCTACGGTGTATTCGAGTAGGACTGGGACGGGGCCTTAATTCAAGGAGTTTAAATTTGCATTTTCACTAGTCACTTGTATCCTATCAAGCACAAAAATTTTGTATTTTGCATGGTCACTGCATCTCCAATTGACCAAGCTGTGATATATTTGCATGTCTTGCTACAGGACGAATTCAAAGGTAATGACAATGATAGCTGACATGATAGAGCCGTCATACTTGTGTGCAAACCTAAAGGATGCAACAGGACCCTCAATGAAAGGTTAAAAACAACATCGTAGATAGGGGAATCTCGATTCTCTCCTCTTGCCTTCCTCACCTACACCACCAAGAATTCCATCAAATCATTGTAAGCAAGCCATATTTTCTTCCCTTCTGTCTTCGAAAACAATAAAACGATCGAATTTTGACTGAAACTAGAACTCCGCGTTTGCAAGAGAGAAACAGCAGTGAACTGGCGAGGAAGTATATTCAAGCTTGGAAGGATATGGTGTACTTGAACAAGTACGTCGGTAGACTCGCAGAGGAACTCGTGAGGATTTGTTTTTTTTTCCTTCATGTATACTTTGGCGCTTTAAATATAACTCTATATATATAATTACATCTTTAATGTTGGCGAACTACTTGATACCTAGTTCATATTAACCAAGAAGGTGGTGACATGGCACCTCTTCTTCGCCGAATTCGCAACAAGGCAACCAAACCATTTAAATCTCGATTGGATTTCTTCGTCTACTATTCTATTTTTCAGGCTGAAGACGCAACATGAACAATTCTGGTTTCCCCTTCTCCGTTGCCTCAACATCCGCAATCTTCTGCGCATCCACATCAATATGGGAGCTGGGTTTCCAGTTAGAGCCCGGAACGAAAGTTGGCGACTTGTAGAACAACTCGTCCATGTCCTCCAAGTTCAGCCCCTTCGTTTCCGGGAGGAACGCCCAGAAGAATAGCGTGTTGGTCAGATTGCAGACGATGAAGATGACGTAGTACTGCCAGCCGATTGCCGTCACCGCGATGGGCGTAACCTGGCCGATCATCGTGTTGAAGGCGAATGAAGTCATTGCGCCCCAGGACACGCCCTTCGTGCGCATCGCCGTGCCGAACAGCTCTGCAGGGATGGCCCAAGACAGCGGACCGCTGGTGATGAAGAAGACGAAGTTGAACACCCACGTCATGACGATGAATCCCCAGTGGGCGCCTGTGTTGGACGACGTGGTCGGGAAGATCTTGATGAGCGCACAGTTCACCGTGAAGGTCACGCTCATGATGATGCCGCCGTAGATCTCCATCGGCCGTCGTCCGACCGAGTCGATGATCAGGATGCAGACCGACGTGCCTAGGAAGGCGATGATCGCGTTGACGGCGGATAGTAGTAACGTCGTGCCAATCGGGATCCCGACTTGGGCGAATATCTGCGGCGAGAAGTACTGGATGGCGCTGATGCCGGTCATTTGGCAGCTGGCCTGGATCATCATGACGAGGATTGTGCGGCGGAAGTTGGGCCAGTCGCGGAAGAGATCCAGGTAGGTCTTCTTCATCTGGTTATGTTCTTCCACGATCTGGGTTTGGATCAGGTTGTATTCCGCCATGACATAGCGGTCGTGTACATCCCCGTGTGAATGTAATTGGGCGAGGTTCGACAATCCCTTTTCCCACCGGTCGTGGTCGCATAGCCATCGGGGACTCTCGGGAAAGACGTAGACAAAGGCCCCCAGGACGATGGCTGGAATGATTTGAATCGCGAGAGGAATCCGCCATTCTCGCGAATCCCCGGAGCTGTTCCAGGTCATGTAGCATCCATAGCCTGTCCAGGTCGCAAGGACCTGGCCCAGAGCATTGAACAGCTGCTGCAGGCTGGTTATCTTCCCGCGGATCCGTCGATGGCTGATTTCTGCTTGATAGATGGGAATAATCATCTATGAAATCACCTCAAGTGAGAAAGAACTTCCTCTATGTTGGGCTCGGAATATTATAATATAAACGTAACGTACTGTCAGCAAGCCAACGCCAATCCCAGCAATTAGCCTCCCCAGGTACAGCATGGCGATGACCACCCCCGCCGTCTGGATAATACCACCGCAGACAAAGATGCAGCAGGCCATCAGGATCGTCCCACGACGACCCAGACGGTCGGTGAACCCGGCACAGAGCGCTCCCACAAAGCACCCGCCCGTGAAGAGCGCGACCACCGTGCCAGATCGAGAGTCGGCATCGGACTGAAGGAATAACGCCTTGAACGACTTAGACGCGACCACTTCGGCGATTACTCCCAGATCATAGCCGAATAGAAATGACCCCAGCGCGGCAAAGCAGCCGACGAGGAATTGGTAGATGCTTGGCTTCATCGTTCCTGGAGGAGCCAAGCTTTGTCGAGTATGGGATATTAAGTCAGAGTGGAGAATGATGGGATATATATCCCAATGGGGAGTCAACTATATATGCCTGGGGCTGGATATATAAAAATCCACACGTTGGCGGGCAACATGGCCGGATTCTTATCTTCGCGCTAATACTTCCTACATCTCGGGTCAGACAAAGGATATGCCATTTCTGGAGTAAGTGGGCGATCACTCATGGGGATTGATTGATGGAGATACTCGTTATCGTCAAATAGGGAATATTGTCGGTAGCAGCATTGTCTGACCGGTACGACGCTAGCACACCATCATGTACTAGGTATGGCTGCCAGCATGATCAGCATGACGACTTGCAGTCGGCGTAAATCCGAGCGGAGCAACTACTTCAGGCTGAACGATTGACCGATGACAATTTACCTCTTCAATTTGGGTGCGTACTGAAAGTTATCCTACTCGAGTCAGAGACGACGTCAGAAGACAAGGTAAATACGCGTTTTGTGGTCTCGCGGAAGGAAAGTAACAATATCACTAGGTGAGAAAGGTATCTGGCAGACCTCCAAAACTCCGTCTGCTGAGAGTACTAAAGCACCAGAACGGAAATCACAAACTGAACAGGGCCGCCTTTGCCATGACATCAGCAGTCACACTCTATCGGAATAAACTTACCTATTCTGTGAACCCGGATATCTTTCCCTCGACGAGACAAGTCATAAACATCAACTCCGCAGATTCCACCAAACGGAGTTCCTCCGGATTGCAATATTTCGCAATTCCGGAGTACAGATTGCGATAGTGATTCAAACATGGTTATCTGGGGTGGCTGCGAGGAAAGTGGAGGATGACATCCACCTCCACGGACAAAGGTGGACCAAGGAACTGCTAGCAGATGCAACATTACCGATTGGTTAGTTGACAGTTTTAAGAAACTTGATTCCCTCGGGTACCCCGGGGAGGGAAAGTCTATTGGTTTGACAATCGTATGGGCAGTCGAGCTGCCGTTGATCCTCGAGGGTTACCTCAATTCAAGAATCAATGATCAGTGTCGGCAATTTGATTTTTTCTCCGTTGAGAAGCAGATGTTACACCAAGCCTATTCAAGTAATCGAGTATCCCTGATCATCCTGCGCCGTGTCGATCGTGGGCGAAAGACTTCCTAGAACGGTGTCTTCGACGCCAGGAAAAATGGCTTTGGCGATGTATCCAACGAGAGGAGGTTATAGTCCCGACGAAACATCAACTTACGAATCTTGAGACCTGTATAGTGAAATCAGATCGATTGCAGAGATGATACTACGGGTGTAACAATATAGAAAGACAGGGACAAAAAGGCAAAGAGAATAAAATAAGGTCAGTTACAGCCTGAACAGCAGACTGCCTATCACGGAAAAGCAATAAATATAAATATAATTGAGGTTCCGCCGTAGAAAAGGATTCTCCCCAACAGACAAACTACTGGACCTAACTCCACCAAATACTCAGGACCTCCTAAGGAGCTACTTACCGAAGAACTATATCGGTATTTCAGTCTAACTATTTTCGCCTGCGAGCCTCCGGTGCCATTTCCACATGAATGAATCTGGATGCACGGGAACGGAACTCCGATGCCGCGAGACGGAGGACCTTCCCCCGCATCACGGGATGAGGGCGCTCAACATTAGGCTAAAGTCGCGTCGCGGCTTCTCATGTGAAATAAATTCCCATGGCCTTTCCCAAGAAATGACTTTATCTTTTGAATCGCTTGCTCGCGCTTGCTGGCTGCCTCTGATTCTCCAAAATGGCCGAACCTGCAGTGAATAGAGTTGCGTTGATAGGAGCGGGGATCTATCCTCGAGAAGGTGAGAATAATAGCGTCCTCAACCTTCTGTCGAATTGACAGCATGAGCTGACAAATGCTAGCATACGTCCCCGCTCTGCACAAAATCCATGCCACGCTCGTGGCCATTTATTCCCGCTCCCGGAAGTCAGCGTCCGAGCTGCTCGCCGAGGCGAAGAAGTTTGATGGCCTCTGTGCGGAGAATCTTGGTGTCTACCACGATGACAGTCCTGACACTGGAGGACTCGACCAGCTGCTGCAGCGAGACGACGTGACCTCCGTCATCGTCGCGCTGCCGACCACCGTGCAACCCGCCATCGTTCAGAAATGCCTGGCCGCAGGCAAGCATGTGTTGATGGAGAAACCGATCGCCAAAGACGTCAAAGAAGGGGTGGCGCTCATCGAGGAATATGAATCGCAATTCCAGCCCAAGAAGCTCATCCTCGCCGTGGCCGAACAATTCCGCTTCGACCGCGCACACGAGAAGGCCCGGCAGCTCGTGGCCGACGGCGCCATCGGCAAGCTGGTGGCCGCCCATGCGCGGGTCTGGTCAAACGTGGTGCCGGGCAACAAGTGGTATGAGACCGAATGGCGCAAGGTCCCTGACTACCAAGGCGGGTTTCTGCTTGACGGCGGGGTGCACTTCGTTGCCTTGCTCCGATATGTCTCCTCCGATGAGATCGTGGAGACGGCTGCCTTTACGAGGCAAACGCACGAGTATCTTCCTCCACTGGACACTGTGCACGCCGCGCTACGGTTTGGGTCCGGAGCGCTGGGCACATTGAGCATGTCGTGGGCGTCGGTGAAGGGCGAATACAGTTATAACTTCATTGGGACCGAAGGGAGCTTGACCATCACCGGCGCAAAGGGAGGCACCAAGCTCGTGGTGGAAAATGCACAGGGCCAGGTCGTGTCAGAGGAAATCATTGCAGGTGAAGGGACCGCGCAGGAGTTTCTGGGATTTTTCGCGGCGATCCAGCGTGGTGAAGGGGATGAAAGGGCGTCTCCGCGTCAAGCTCTGGCTGATGTGGCCGTGGTGGAAAGCCTCTGCAACGGTGGAGGTAAGGTTCAGGTCTAGTAATAACGTATTTACGAGGAGTACAAAGGCTATAGTCGAAGGAGTATAGTTGGTATAGACAACATAATAAGTCCGTATAGGCCTTCATCGTAAGGCCATCTAATCTCCTTCGAGGAGAAGTAAGATATTTATTGAGTTTCATTTATTCATTGAATTCGTGGACATCAATCACTTTTAGCTGCTGGAACATTCAGAAAATCTCCTCCTCGTATGTCATCTTCTCGACATCGTTAAAGTCATGGGCATTCCGCAACACAGGATAATCCTCCAGGCTGACCTCTTCGATCTGCGAAATAATTCCATAGCCCTTTGTCCCGTGCATGATGCGCTCATACACACCCGTCTTCGCCGAGACCCGGAACCGCGCCTTGCCGTGCACCAGCTGGCAGAGAATCTGAGGGGAATCATAAACCGCATGTCGTCCGACTTGCTCGGCATCCTGGCGTGCTACGTTCTCATCTCCCGGAAGAGGATGGATCCCCGTTTGACCGTCGGCTGCAGCCTCGGCAGGATCTTCTGCCGACTTGGGAGCATGAATATACGCGGTACCTACTTATATTGAATTACTGAACCTGATCATCTTAATGCCACAAGTGAAGTCTCATTTTTAAACCTTCTTCTCTTCCTCAACCCATACCGGGAATCCATACACTTTAATGTATGCACGCCGTATCTCGTTGAAGATGTCTTCAACCTTCGAATGTTGCTCCTGCCGAGCTTTCACGAAATTATGAAAATTGTTCAGGCCATCCTTACTCTCCACAATTGATGCTGGGTCAGAATTGAAAACGGCTTTGGTAATGTATTCTGTTACCGTTCCATCGGTTGAATTAACAAACCTGTATAAGCAAATACACCGTGGGTGTTTACTTTCTGGGATATGTATATGCACCATGAGGTGCAAAGTCCGGTCCCCTGGTTCCACAGTGGCTCCAACACCTCTTCAGATGCATCGAGGATTTTCTTTTTCAGCTGATCCCGCTCCGATCTGAATGTACGACTTTTGATAAAATCCTCCCATGTTCTTCCCGACAACTTAACAAGGAAGTCGAGGATTGGTATTGAAGTATAGCAAGTTTGGGGCCATTCTCGTTGGCAGGCTTCGGATGTCTTTATGATATGGTCTTGAAGGTTCATTGTGCCATTTGAGAGCTTTCTGTGTAATCTGGCTGCTACGGTAATTCATTGCGTCTGTCAACAACGGGCATAGTATATTATCATGACTTCTTGTTATTTTCGGCAGGAGTAACTGCTTTGCTCCGTCAAATCCAGACTAACCTGGTTTGTCACTCCTCTTAAATATCCGTTGGACTGGTTTACTGCTCGAAGGTCCTAATTTGAGGAATATAATAGTCTTGTCAGTGATCCATCGCAATTGTAAGACTACAAAGAAGCAGAACAGAAGTATATCATCCATTCCATTAAGCTATTTCTCCATCATCTCTCACTGATTCTATCTAAAGAAGCGTATCGAGCCCCTTGTTTGGTGCTGTTCTGGATCAGCCTTTCTTCTCTGTCTTTTCTTGGTTCTCCTCCTCCTTCTGCTCCTCCTTCTGCTCCTCCAAGTCCGTAACCAGGGACTCTTCAAATGCGATATCTTCGCCGTTATCGTAACAGATCCCGTCGTCAAGCGCTACAAGTTCATCGGTTTCATTGCATCCATAGTACCTAGGGCAGAATAATCACTCACGGTAGTCAGGCCTCGAAGCACGGATACGCTCGTGCAGCTCCTCAACGCTCATATTTTCTAGTCGGCGCCATTCTGACTCGTACTCCTCTAGTTCTTCTGCAGTAGGAACCCGCCTAGAGGAAGTTGCGGCTGGTGCTGGAGCCGAGCTTTCTTGTGGCAGTTCTTTTTTTGTTGATGACTGTTCCCCCAAGCTGTTTTTCTTCGCCGACCTCGATGGCTTGGCTGGGCTCATCTTCTTCGGCGATACTCAGATGGCACCAGCGGAGGGCCCTGTTGGATGTTTTCGACCCCAAAGCTCCGGTAGAGATCCTCCTTCCGCAGCTCGTTTTCGCTGTCTTGGATCATGATGTCATTGATCTTCTCCAGATGAGCAGGGTCGATGACGTCCTTCAGGATGACCACCCCGTCGCGGTGCATGCCCGACAGGAAGAGATTGATATTCGCGTCAATTGAATCGGCAACGAGCAATTTCCTCGCGAGACGGCTTGACTTCGATGGGCTTGTTGAGTGTCTGCGGCGGCAGGTCCGGCATGTACACGTCCGCCTTCGCCTCCAGCGTGCTGGGTGCCATTCGGAGATTTTTGGCAAGGCAGCCTTGTACTTGTTACTGTGGCAGGATTGATACCGATCTCAGTTGGTAGAAGTTCTTATCAGGCTCTAATTCTGACAGTGAGCCTGTTTTTATGAACGTTCTAGTGTTAGTTTTATATATATCGTTGACTGATAGTGGCTCTTCTGCACTCTTAGATTCTAGATGATTTCCTAGGACAAAACAGGGAAGAGTCGATAACAACTTGAGTCAGTTAGCCGACTCCCTCCATAATCATTCCGGACAGAAACTTCGTCCATATCTTGTCCATAATACGAAACCTGTTTAGCTGAGGGCGATCGGCGCGGGAGACAACGCGGGGGCAACACGGATCTCGATCTCCGCAACAGGAGAGCGTTACATTCTGTTTTGCTTCAGACAACGGTCTATTCACTGACTAGCAGCCCGTCGAAGCTGGTTGAATCCTTATCATGCCGTCTCAGATAATTCTTCCTAGCCTGCTTTAATTCGTTTTTCTTGTCGTAAGCTTCGTATCCCACCGTTAACCTACTCAAATCAAAATCTGTATAAATCATCCAGATAACAATGCAGATTGGCTCCTCTGCTATGGGATAAGTTTGAAGGCAAGGGCAAATCATCGTAATCTGTGATGTCGTGTTATAGCGATTCACGGCGTGGCGGTAGGTTACAATGGCTGCGGCCACTACGACAATCGAATCATACCCTGGGTTATCTGTTTTGTGTCCGAGCGTCTGGCCGATGCAGTCTGCTGGACGCCAGCTAAACGCTTTCTATCACAAGGTCTTTTAAATATCTCTGAAATCTCCCATTATTCCATGCGGATGCAGACGAGCATTTACGAAAAGGCATTCGGTATCAGCTGGTGGATGAAGAGATCTTAAGAGTTGCCAACCTTGGCCTCCTGGGAATGCGGGGAAGCTTATCAGGACTGCAGTGGCCGTAATAATGCTTGATCAGAAATTTATTGCCAGACTGTGAACGCGCTTATCAGACGGATGAATCCTCGAGAGATTCTCCATCTCCATCCACAGCTTCTCGACTATTGATATTAGAATCGCTCTCCAGACAACCACCATGACAGAAGAGAAGACTTTTGACCTTGCTGTCGAATCGAAGATGACTGCCACCGATGAAGACATCAAGGACGACCTCCCCGTCCAGGAACAGTCCAAGCTGGCCACTGAACGGGAGCACTCGATGGGCACGATCGAGGCGATCAAACTCTACCCCAAGGCCATCTTCTGGGCATCCATCTTCTGCTGGGCGCTTGTCATGGTGGGCTACGACTCGGGCATCATCTACTCCTTATACGCGCTGCCGGCCTTCACCCAGAAGTACGGCCAGTATTACGGGCCAGACATTGGCTATGAGATCTCCGCACAATGGCAAAATGTGCTCGGCATGGGCACCCCCGTCGGCCAATGTCTCGGGGCGCTCTTTGCCTCCCATCTGATGGAGCGCTGGGGACGGAGGAAGGTCTTTGCTGCCTCCCTGTTCTGCACGACCGCCTTCATCTTTCTGCAGATGTTCGCTCCCAACATCCACGTCCTCGCGGCCGGAGAATTCCTGGCGGGTCTGTTGTACGGAACCTACGTCGTGCTGGCGCCGACGTATGCGTCGGAGGTGTGTCCGGTCTGCCTGCGCGGTATCCTCAATGCGTCAGTCAACCTGGCCTATGTCATCGGCCAGTTTATCGCGTCGGGGGTTGGGCAGGGCGTGTCCACCCGGACGGACCAGTGGGCATACCGTATCCCCTTTGCGGTCCAGTGGGTATGGATTCCCTTCCTCGCCCTGGCCATCTTCTTCGCGCCCGAATCGCCCTGGTGGCTCGCCAAGCAGGGTCGTATGAAAGATGCAGAAGCATCTCTCCGCCGGCTGGCCATTAACTCACCCAAGGTCGACATCAAGGGCACGCTCGCCATGATCCAGTCGACGCTGATTCACGAAGAAGATGTCCAGAAGGACGTCACTTTTGCCGAGTGCTTCCGCGGCAGCAATCGCATCCGCACCGAGGTGGCCGTCATGGTCCAGGTCTGGCAAGTCGTCACGGGCATCTCCCTCATCGGCTACGCGGTCTACTTCTTCGAACTCGCCGGCCTGCCGGTCGCGGCCTCGTTCGACATGGGCGTCGGCAACACGGCCATCGGGTTTGTCGCCACCTGCGGCTCCTGGTATCTGATGACACTGGCCGGCAGACGAAACATCTACATGGGGGGCGTGGCCATCATGGCGCTCTGTCTGCTGCTCATCGGGATCCTGGACTGTCTCCCGAATTACTCCTCTCATCCTGCCTATAACTGGACGCAGGCGGTGTTCTTGGACCTGTTAACGCTGGTCTACCAAGGGACGATTGGGCCGGTGGCCTTTGCCATCCTTGCTGAAGTCGGAGCTGCTCGTCTGCGATCGCACACGGTGGCCCTGGCGGAGGGGATTGGATCTATCTTTCAGATTATTACCACAATTATTTTTCCATACATGATTAACGCATCCTCGGGCAACTGGAGAGGCAAGACGGGATTCTTCTTTGGCGGGATGAGCATCCTCGCGACTGTCTGGTGTTTCTTCCGGCTGCCGGAGACCAAAAACCGAACGTTTGGGGAGTTGGACCACATGTTTGAAGAGGGTGTGCCTCCACGCAAGTTTAAGGACTACAAATTCGACACGCTGCAAGGCGAGTGACGATGATATGGCCATGCTGTCGTTCTGCTGCTATAATGGATGTATCGAATTCGCCTCATTCATACTGTTTCGTGCCGTGTAAATAATATAATTTCTTTTCTGGACGATTAAACTACCGTCTCCTACCTCTTTCATTACCAATGGGAATCAGTTACAAAATACACCAATTGAATAGAGTGAAATGAATATTTTCTTACCGAAAAAGCCGTTTCTGTGTCATTGTACTCGGAGGAACTTGAGGTGACATCATGTATGAATCGAATTAATTTAATCGCGTGGATTAGACACGGACAGGGCACCGCCGTCCATGTGAGCGGAATCATGACCCGGAAGACCGACAGTCAATAACTAATACTCCATACATTACCTCACTAGGTAACGCCTGGCATTTTAGCGTCTCGTTGTTCAAAATAGTCATTAAGAATGATTGGTCTAGAGTTTAAGATGATAAGACTACCTACCATATCGAGTAACGTAGACCTGCGCGCTGGTTTTTCTCTCAGTGAATAGTGGACCCCAAAGATAAGCACTCCATCCAGCAAGCTAAACAGGAAACGGTTCTGTGCGGGGTAATCATGATCATAATGCCCTAGTATGGAGTACGGGGTATTCGGTAAAAGATCCCCGGAGTGAAGTCCGCCACCAGCACTTGATCGACGATTCCCGTGAGCGTGGCCACGGACACCATGTGGGCACGATCCTCTTCAACGTAGTATCGTCGGTCTTCCTCAGAGACGAATCCAAGGATGAATCCATCTGAAACATTCCTGAAAGAGAAGAAGGACTGAACTCTCAGTAATTATTTTGCAACAGAACATCAATCCACAAAAAAAAGATCTCTTCAGCTTGATTGGCCGTACTTGTAGTTCCTCCGGGCTATTGTCTTCCTCCTCCTTGGGATGCGTGAATATACAGTTTCTGCGTTACAGGATGGAGGCAGCGGTCTTTGAGGGCGAGGAAGCCCTGGCACCTGATTTCACGTCACTTGCGTGGAAATTGCCTGGACGTATAGACTGTATATACATGCATCTTCGACCGCCGTCTGCGGCGTAATGGGCTGGAATGCAAAGAGGCCTGCATTGAACATTCGGAGCATTGGAGGAGTTCGAATCGTGCCACTTAATAAGTAATGGAAGAACGTCTCCTCGACAGAACATTACTGTACCTAATCTCAATAAGTTTTCAAATCATAACCTAACCAGAACGAATAGTAACGCCGGAGATTGGACCGAATGGTCTACTTTAATTTAAGCGCGTAGGACGAACTGTTAAGTCGCGTGCTTCTTATTCGTCCGTCTGCTTGTTACATCATTCCCCGCAAATAACAGCATCTGCATTCTGTAAGCTTGTTGTTCTTATTATTATTCTTAGTTTCAAAGTTGGATGCGACGGTTCATGTGTACTGCCTGTACTTGAGAACATTCCCCCCCACGCGATAGAGGACCTACCGAAGGCAAGGTACCTAGTTATCAGATAGTAACAGCAGTCTGCCCCAACTGCCATCGGCTCTTCGGAGCATGCGCGACGGCAATGGACGAGACCTCATCCCGAGATGGAGCTGTCAAGGAGACGCGCATGCCACCTAAGGTCAAACAAGCGTGTATGGACTGCAAGAGACGCAAAGTGCGGTGCGATGGCAAGCTGCCTTGCCACTACTGCAAGTGGTATAAGCATCCCGAGCGGTGTTTCTACGCCCAGCAGACAAAGAGACAGAACCTGACTCGCAAGTCGTTTGATGCGCTGCGTCTTCGCCTCGACCGCGCCACAAGCATCCTGGACCGGCTGTTCCCCTGTACCGATCTGGACGCCCTGTTGCCTCTGACCCGAGATGCATTGATTGATCTCCTCCATCCGTCGCGATGGGACGGTAGTCTGTTGTCGTCGGACAGCCACAGCAATGCCTCCCTTCACCAAAGCGTGCCGGCGAACCATCCCACCGAGTTGACCAATTTCTCCAACGATGGCCGCTCCGGGACGTTCGAATATGACGAGCCCGTCAACAGCTTGGCAGGGACCGAAACAGGAGCCGTAGCCGACGACGTCAATTCCCTCTCTCTGCGACCAGACCGCGGCTCTTCTTATCTGGGTGCCTCCTCTGCCGCAGCTGGCCTTCGAGTTCTATTGAAGATCGCGCCTGACACGATCTTCTCACGGCAGGACAGTATACGAGGAGGCGCCGGAGCTCCGTCCCTGGCGCAATCGTGCCGGTCATCAACCGTTCCTCTCCGTGTTGATCGAGACCATCGGGAGTTGATCGACAACTACTTCACGCATGTTCATCCCGTGACACCAATTCTCGATGAGGCTGCTTTTCGTGAGAAGTTTTCGTCTGGCAAGTGCCAAAATCCAGCATGGTTGGCGCTACTGAACATGGTCTTCGCACTCGGGACCATCGCCGCGACGACATCCGAGTCCAACGACGATATCTACTACTACAACGTCGCCAAGTCCTACATCGGCTTCGACAGCTTTGGCAGTGGGCATCTTGAGACATTGCAGGCACTCACCCTGATGGCAGGTTGGTATCTGCACTATCGCAACCGGCCCAATATGGCTTCGGCAATTCTGGGTGCGGTGTTCCGAATGGCGTACGCGCTGGGCCTCCACCGGGAGTTGCCCGGCGGCGATGAGAAGAAAAGAGAGCTCAGAAGACGCATATGGTGGAGTCTTGTGGTTTTGGACACTAATGAGTCGACCACCCTCGGTCGTGTCTCTAACGGGCCTGTTTTCAATTTTGCAGTGAACACGCCCAGGAACATCGACGACGAGGTAATGATATTCTTCCCTCCCCGGCCCGATAGCTATGTCATATCCGAACGGATCTAATGTGGAGAATATAGTCGGGTGAAACAGTATCCGGGCCGACAGTCTATTCGATGCTCATCGCCGACATCGAATTTTCCAGGCTGGCCAGTCGAATCCAGGAGCGTCTCATTGCGTCGCCGCTGCTGCCCTTCTCGGAGATGTTAACGCTCGACGCCCATCTCGTTTGCTGGCACGAGAGCCTGCCTTCCTATCTCCGAGCCCCCAATCCCTGCCCTAAGTGGCTCGTACAGCCCCGGGCATCCTCCAAATGGCGGTATCAAAACTTCCGGATCATCCTCCATCGACCTATCCTCCTCGACGCTGTCCTTCGACGCGTTGGATTTCAAGAACTGGATGCAGACCAGAAGGTCTGTGTGAGAAAATGCCAATCACTGGCGAGAACTGCCATCGATAGCATCGGCTCGGAATGGTCCGAAAACCAGTTCTCCGGCTGGCCAGCGGTCTGGTACCTTTTCCAGGCCTGCATGATCCCATTGCTCTGTCTGTATTCATTTAAAGATGACGCCCACCATGTGGATGATTGGAACCAACAGGTGCAGAAGTCCATCGACCTGCTCCGGGAGATGGGCCCGTGGAGCGTGGCGGCAAAGAGGAGCTGTGAGCTGATCAGCATGTTGTACGACACGTATAAAGAGACCCTCAAAGCGGATGCTCACCCCGCAGAAGCCGCCAGGCCGATACCAGAGCTGTTCTTTGCACCAGAGGTTTCTTCGCCTCTTCCGGACTCCACCGGCTGGTCTGGCTGGTCTCTGTGGGGTGGGCTCTTCGACTCCGCCGAACCCAACTTTCCAGAACTGGGCTTTGGTATGGATGGACTGGATTTCCTGGGCTGACCGCGCCTGTACAGGATTGGTATCTTACTTTGCTGCGTGGAAATGGTAGCACGATTAATATCCCCTCTATTTTCTGTTTACTTTTGCATGGATTTCTGTAATGGTAACCATGGTGGGTATTTATGATATCGGAGTACATAATACCTAGGTCACCTTCCGTTGACACCGTAATTTTCCGGAGTGAGTGAAGCAATCCTGAGGACGCTCTGTGCAGTTGTGCAGTGACTTTGTTCAATGGCAGAAAGCGATAAACCTCGCCGGCTAAACGTCATAAACTCAGTCACCGAAGGCAGATCCCCCAAAGTACGCGGGCGCACATTCCGACTGCCTGTTCGCCTCAACAAAACACTCGCAGGACTAAAACATTCCTCAATCTTACATTTCTAGTCTGGCTTCACTATGCCTAAAATATTTATATGATATTTCGGACAAAATATGATTGCGACGTTCAGAAGACCTAAGGATTTAAAATTTTTGCAATGAGAAGCAAAGATCAAGCAGCTTCGTTTATGGCTAATGTCCCTATACACAATTGTTGTATCACAGCTTGATGAATATTCATCTCAATAAATGAGTGTCGTTACAATACAGAAGTAGCGAAATAATATCAAGAGCTATACAACTGTAGAGTGACGTATAATGTTTTGCCCCAACTTCATGCCCATGCTGCATGCTCGTCACGGTACCCTGGAAATAGCATAAGGATAAGGCTAGATAGGGAGAATGGATTTCACTGTACCTGAGTAGGCTTCTAGAGCTATGTGGGGAACTGAAAGAGGGGGTATCCAACGCAAGGTTACGTTGCACTGAACTCATTAACCTTAGCCACAATGACGGGAAATGCAGCTAAGTGCAAAGAGGTTGCATTGATACTACCTAGTTAAGCCAGTGAAGCTATCAGTTTGTCAGCTGACGATTAGGTTTACTGATTGAGGTAAATGTGGGGTGATCATTATGCTCTCTATATTCAGGATTTTACATGAAGTTCTTCACTGGATTGTAGTTCATCTGTACATGTGTTAGCATAGGTAAGTGTGTACTGTCCCCACTTTCTGTGATTAGATAGGTTATTATTTGTTTCTTGGACTATTATTGAGAAATTAGCTCAAGACTTATACTTCTTTCTGGGGCCCTAAGTTGGACAGTAGTGCGTTTATATCTTTCAGAGTTGACGCTAGTTACACCTAGAGTCTGTTGCAGAAGTGACTAAATTCAAGATTTGCAGTACTATATGAATCTTGTAATAGCGATTGGATACTAATATAGGAACTCCAGCCCGCACTCTATACTGCGTTCCTGGGCTTTTCTGGCAGGTTGGCTTTCTTGTAAATCGAACGGAGGAAATGTGAAGCTTAATTCGGAGAAGATGAGTTCTTTAGTTGTCCTCTTGATGTTGTTCGCAGCAGCGGCATTTAGCTCCTCCACTGCTGGGCCAAACAGAACAGATCCCTCTGTGAATTGTTTTCCTTTCGGTTCGGCGAAGTTGAATCAGGATTTCACGCCTCCAGACGTTTCCCGAGAAGAATGGTGGTGTCCTCAGTCCATGACGTATGGATTCCTGGGATTCTCGTATCCCATGGAGTACCAGTGCAGCGACGAGCCGTTCGAGAAGATCAACGCGGACTTTGCGGCCATGAAGGCGCACTTTGGCGCGTCGATGGTCCGCGTGTATCTGCCGCAGTGCTACACGACGAGCATCTGGGAGTCGCTGTTGAAAGCGGGCGTGATTAATAATATGGCTGTGATTATACAAGTGTCCTGGCCTCTGAATGGAGATGAAGTGGGTCTTCTCATATCTGTTCCTATTGAACAATTCATCCATATCACGTCATATATCCTTGATTATTTAGTGGATGCGGAGCACTGCACTAACAGACGGAGCAGTTGAGCAACTGGCGCCTGACGCAGGATTCCATTCTGGAGGTGCTGGCGCACGGCGAGCATGCCAGCATTGCTCCGTACGTCTTCCATAGTGCCGAGTTCGGCACCGAGCCGATCGGAGACAGCGACGGAGGGACTTATAACGGCGATTATGCACCCTTTATCGAATACCTGACCAACTTCCGCGAGTCTATGAAGCTGTACGGCATCCCCGTGGGCATTAGCGAGGACTGGGACCGCCCGGGCATCATGAGCGGCGCCAACGGAACCGGGCTGGGCCCCATCGGGGAACAGATCCTGGCGTTGAGTGATTTCATCCATGCCCACATTATGCCTTATTATTATAACAATCTCACCGAGGCAGCGTCGTGGGACTATATCAGCAGCCAGGTGGCTTGGTACAAGAAAAATATTAACCTGCCGACGTTGATCTCTGAGGTATGTACTCAGCGTCCCCTCCTGCTTTGAGGGTAACAGCTACATATGCATGTCCTTTTTTTTTTACGACCAGCATATTATTGCACGATGATGACGATGATGACAGACCCAATGGGCGTGGGCATTCAATATCGCCCATCAGGGGGGCTACAGTCTCGGTTTTGCAGTCTGTGACTGTGGACCCGCCCAGTACACGCATTACTGGAAGACATATGACGAGAACTGCCCTTTTTTCAAGGAGAACAATGTCGGTTGGTTCATTCATGCGTGGGAGCAGGAAGGCACATTCAATATGGTCATGCCAAATGGATCATATGCCATTCTGAACTGGAAGCCGCAGATGTGTTGAAATCGTTCCATTCCAGGACTTGCTGATGCTGGCTGTTGCGGCTTGTCCTAGTGGAGATTCAAAGAGATTAATTAGCGTGAATATTTACATTTTCCTAAATTTAACAGTAAGCTAATGAGAAGAAGGCATATAATCTTTATTTAAGGGTGGCTCCATAACGGGAAAAAAAAATATGGCTAGGTATTCTCCTATGTGTTAGGAATGCTAAGAATCTGTCCAAGATCAAATATACATAAAAAGGGGTACCGTCAATGCTGTCGACGGTGAAGTCTGACAACATCTTAATTTACCACAGCAGGAAAAAGACAGATAAATAACATTGCCTGAAACAGTAATCGACGACTCATTAATTTTGTATTGCAGAGAAGATGACTCCTGGTTGAGATGTTTCGTTGCGGCAGACTCGGGTCGGCCCGGAAGCCGTCACATAAGCCGGATTCGGCATGTGTCGAGACGTGCGGAGAAGGAAACGAGGAGAGGCGCCACAAATGCCGGTTTGGCCGATCTTGCCGATTCTCCTCATCGGCATTGATGGATAGCGTCGTGTCCATCCGATGCCAGATTCCCCGCGCGTGGAGCCGCTTTCGGGACCCATATAGACACTTGAAAGCGACATTTTTCTCCTCACCATTTGCCTCACTTCATTCGTGGAATAGCATAACTTCGACAGGAAGGTGGAGAATGTGGGCCATTTGTCGGTGTCTATCCCTCGCAAGGGGGATGCTTGTACAGTGTACTTTAGATCGCTGATTCCCATTTGCTTGCAAGTTGTGTTGACTGTGAAAGAGCCTCCCGCTTCGCCTCGTGTCAAGAATCATTATCTGGAAAGCCGTCCGCCACCTTGATCGCCGTCCAAGTCGAATATTTTGCTTGACAACGACTATATAAACTGGGTGCGGTTGTTGACGATAAATCTACCGAGATGCCGTTCGACGACGAGATGCTGAGTCGCAAATTCGGGAAGGAGGTGACGAATTATTTTGCTGGTAGGCATAGAGTATAACCGACGAGACTACTCGCACTGTTAACATACGATGTGAATAGGACTGCCTCTCAATCGAGTTGGCTTCCTTCGCGGTGACCATACTTTTCTGAATGCGGCAGTGAAACACCCTTCGACGTCGTTTCTGCTGTTCCAGAAAAACGGACCGCTCGTCAAGGATGAGACCAAACTCGCATTCGTCTCGTACAAAGACGTGGAGCCTCTCGTTGGCAACGACCCGTTCCGGAGCAGTGAAGCTGAGTTGATTGCCGAGTACAATTCGAAAATCACGAGACCGTTGCTGGTGCTGCTTGGACTGGACGAGAGACAGAAGAATGGTCTCACGTACAAGAAATACTCTGGGGCGCCGTATTTTGCCTTGGATGTCACTCCGACTGGAACTATTCGCGAACAAGCACAACAGGTGATTTCGGCTGTTGAATCGAAGGGGTTTCGATTCTTCCAGGGTCGTTCGCACATGAAGTTTTCCCAGGAAGAAGGTACGTCAAATAATACCCCAGAACACGGACGTTGAACTATTGGCGCATCACACCAATTGCTCACATAGTTCATTTTTGGCTGTTCTATGCTAACTCATGTAGCTGCCATCTTCGCGATGGGACGAGCAGTCATTGACTGGAACAACCGGAATCCATTCTGCTCTCAGTGTGGGCAGCCAACACTGTCGGTCCAGGCCGGTTTCAAGAGAGCCTGCCCTCCAAAGGACCAGACCCAAGAGACTGCGGTGGAGAGGGCCCCATGTGCAACTAGAACCACCATCTCGAATGTTTCATTCCCTCGCACAGACGCATCCATCATCGTCGCGGTCCTTTCGGCCGACGGCAAGCGGACCTTGCTTGGCCACAACAACCGTTGGCAACCACACTGGTACAGCACGTTGGCGGGATTCTGTGAGCCAGGCGAGTCGGCCGAAGAAGCAACGCGGCGCGAAGTCTATGAAGAGACTGGAGTGCGTATTGGTCGAGTTGTCATCCACAGCACACAGCCATGGCCATACCCGTCTAGTTTGATGATTGGCGCCATTGCCCAAGCTCTCCCGGGCCACGAGGAAATTACCTACCACGACTCCGAACTGGGAGATGCGAAATGGTTTGAGTTGTCCGAAGTCGAGGAGGCGCTTAACCTCCGGGCGATCCCCATGGGAGAGCCAGCACCGCCACACTTTGCTGAAGGCAAATTGAGGGTGCCACCAACCACGGCTGTTGCCCACCAGTTGCTCAGGGCCATTGTGAGCGGCTACGCACAGTAGAGTGTATAGTTTGGACTTTTTTTCCTGCATTCGAAGGCGTTGCCCTATATTAGTTGTGTTCTTTATTGGACAAACCATACAAACGATCCATCGTATAGAGCAGATTTGAGTTAAAGAAAGCCTATGAAGTAGATGCATGCCTTCCCAAGATGATTAATGATTACTTTGTTTCCAAGAAGACTATTATACCGGATTCTAAATTTGACTTGCTCACATTTCACATGTTTTAGATTTCGTGACAGGTATGCCCAAGGATTCTTTCCATCTCTGGTTGCCAGTATGCCGTCGGCTTTAGCATGACCAGTAGGAAGTCAAGTACAGCAGGTTATAGAGACTATGGCCATCGCTGATGTAATACCCGTCACTCTTCCTGCAATGTAATGCAAGCAGGTGTATCTCCTGTTCATATTACTGCTCATCGCTATATTCCCGACTATAGCAAAATTGACTTTGTGATATGCTTAACTTGCAGGCAGGGATTACCGTACACCTTCAGGGAATTAAGCTCTGCTGATCAATCGACAGATATTATTGGCAAGTTAGGACCTAAAAGGAAGCCCATGGATCGAGGGAGGCAACGGAAATGACATCATGGACGGATGTCAACAGCCAAGCTAATGAGTCTCGTCCAGTCATACGTTTACAGTGGACTAAGAGTCTGGGAATCTGAAGAGCAATTCATGGGGCTCAGAGGATCTACAACGTGAGTTATTGCATCGACGTTTGTTTACAGCTTCTGTAACGACTTGGCGGTTTAACAAGGTAATCTATCTCTCTCAACTTGGCAGTAAAATCCCCTTCTAGTCGCCATGACAAGGTTAAGGCTCTCTAGGAATAGAATAGAGATCTAGTTCTGGATCTCGCGATAAAAGTTTAGAATAGAGAAAGATATATTTCCTAGCCCAGTTTTAACTTTGTGCATATGTTAGCTAAATCGGACCACACAGAAGCAGACTACAGTGAGCAGTTATTAATAGATCTTGGACAAGGATGACAGTTTAGAATGTAGTTTGAGACCATAATCATTCGTCCTGCAGAAAACTAGGCAAGTGAAGAGCGTTGGATACACAGGACATCCGTCCTAATGCATGCCTGACTTATGCAAGAATAATTACGTGTCAATCATATACTGGAAAGGATAGACCGGAGTCCATTCCGGTAACGCAGAAAGCTCAAAGGAGATCAATACGACTTCTTTTCCAGCGATCTACACTGCTACTGTACATGAATGTAACTCCGTTTCAAGTCATGACGCATACACTATGAATAGACGGGCTAAATTCGGCTCAGGATCGGAGGGTGAGAACATCAATCTCCAAATCCGTCGCCAGTTCGACATCACTGCCAAATAATGGAGGAGCACCATGATGGAGCTCCGGAATGAGCTATTTTGAGCTTTTCCAACCCTTGACTTACCCCGCCGTACGGGATTTGAGGGTGAATGAGTAAGCATGCACGTTCTGAGGGGTAGAAACAGCGGTGGCGGGGAGATGCCGAGAAGTGCCGAGAATGCCGAATGTGCCGAAAAGCAGAAGCAGGTTCTGATACAAAAGAAGAGGAATTATAATAATAAGGCGTTCTTTGCACGCATTTCTTGAGTGATTCACCTTCATTTGAATCTGCGACGATGCGAAACTCGATCGCCTGTGTTCCATGTCGAACCGCCAAGTTAAAATGTTCGCATCGCAATCAACCACCATGTGATCGATGCAGAGCAGCTGGCAGGGCTGACGCCTGCCACTTTCCGCAGCGATGGACATCTGCTCTGCATCGACAGCCGAAGAAACCTCGCCAGCGTCCACGGGATCAAGTCGACTCTCACCCAGGACGAACGTCGGATCGCGATCAGCTGGCGACCGAACTAAGTCGGCCATCTGGCCCTTCCAGCTTTTCGGGGAATCCCCACGCTGCTGGCAGAGAAATCCAGCAGGAAGATCCAATAGAGAGGCAACTATCTCAGAATCCAGTGGATTGGTTGACAGACGACGTGCAGAATAGCTATCTGCGATGTTCCTACAAATGGAGCTTTCATCACCAGCCAACTCTCCTGCGTCAAATTAGGGATGGTACAATTGACAAGGCGATGGCATGGGCTATTCTTGCCCTCGCGTCAAGGTAAACAGGTCTCGAAATTTTATAGAGATGGGCTGATTACATCGCGCAGGTTCTGTGCACCCCCCTCACCATTCGCCTCCTCGACAGATGCTAGCAGCTTTTTTGTTGCTCAAGCGGCCAGGGCCGCACAATGCAGTATCACTAGTCCGAGTATCAGTCGAATTCAGTCGCTGCTGATGCTCACAGGACATCATTGGGGGGCCGGCGATGGTCAAAGTGCCTGGATCTACCTGGGCATAGCAGTGAGGATGGTTGAAATGATGGGTCTTTGTCTCGACCAACAAAATCCGCCGGGGGAGATATCCTCCGAGGAATTCATCGCTTCCGAGGAGCGCCGGCGCACAGCCTGGACATGCTTCCTGATGGAGAATCTTCTGAGTGGCGGAAATAGCCGCAAACGCATTCTGAGAGCGGAGGATATGATGATTCAACTTCCATGTGAGACCGAACAGTTTGTATTTGGCATCCCTGTTCGATGTGAGAGGTTAGATGGTTCATTTCCCCCCTCTACTCCTAACCTTCCCACGGGGAGTATCAGCATGCTCGGACACACGATCAAAGTCGCCAAAGTGTGGGGAGATGTTGCCCAGTGGGCTTGCTCTTCTTCTGCCTCTGGAGAAGACCCATGTGACCCAGCGTCTGAATTTCAGAAACTTTTGACAGCACTGGACGACTGGAATTCCAAGTTACCGGATCGATTTAAATATAGTATATCGGCTCTCGAAGCGCATAATTCTCTGGGACAAGGACAGGGCTTCTGTTATATGCATTGTATATACTTTATGGCAGTCATGTTCCTTTATCGTACTTACCTTCCACATCTGGGTTTGGCAAAAAGACGGGAATCTCGTCCCACCGTTGCTCGGGGTCACGATAACTGTCGTCGTGAGCAACCAGAATGGCAAGCATATGCCAGCGAACGCCTCTATACTGTTGCATCGATGGTGTGTGAGATGTGTGAGGAGATCATTAAATTCGGCAAGGACTTCAGGAGAGGTTTGGTGCCCTGGATTGGATTCACTGTCTACACTGCCGTTGGCGTGATGCTCTACTTGGGTTATTTTCCCATGGACTTCGAGTCCGTCTCTGTGGATCGAATAAGGGATAAAATCACAATTGGATGCAGAATGCTTACAGAGATGAAAAGCGAATGGCCAATGGCTGGTCGATGGGTAAGAGAATATCCCACATGTTTTGATCTCATGTTGTAAGCGGGTTCAGCTGACTCATGGACACAGTTCGAGTCACTTCGACTCATGCAGAAATTCTATCTGTCGGTGTCTAGAAATAATGAAATATCTCCTGCAGAACGTTCGACCATCAGAGATGCATTGGTGGATTATGGCGCTCTTCATCATTTTCCTGCTTCTCAGGTTAGAAATTCACCAGCGAGAGAGACATCAAACAATGTATGCTTACCGCATGTGCCGTTCCACATTGAGATCGATCAACTAATTGGTACCAGATTTCATCCTCGCGGCTCCGTTCTACCGTCTCGGATAAAAGCAATTTGTCTTGGGAAACCACTCCTTCGAATCAATCAAGAGCACCAGGTCAGATTACTCTAAATTTCACTCAACATGAACCATTCGAATTCCTTAGGACGAATATCGGAGACACGAGTTCCGACGAAGAAGTGGTAAATGCGTTTCAGATATTTTGGACAACTTTTCCGGGACAAGTTGGGAGTAATCCATATGCCTGATAAAATCTACAACATTAAAGTCTATGATTGCATGAGCCTTAGTCCGGATTCTGATGAGGGAACACTTTTCCAGCTCTAACAATAAATAAATAAAAAATATATATATAATACAGTATACAGTTAGATAAGCTGATGCTCTGAAAAATATGTACAAATCCCTACCCTCTACTCCAGGTTCTCCGTTCTCTCCTCCTTCCTTGAGTGTCCGAAGGAACTCCTACCAAGTTCTGTGGACAAAGTGCCCCTGTCCATGTCCACGGAAGTGCCCTCCTGCAAAAGATCCGTTGTTCGGGTGGTGTGTGGGAAGAGAAACCTTTGTCGTTGCAGTTCCAGCAGCGGTGTTGACTGCAGTACTGGCGCTCGTCTTACTGGTCGAAACGACGTTGCTGGAACCCTTACCATTCGCACCCCCCAGATTGATCGTGCAGGATGTTGCTGCGCCATTTCCATCCAAAGTGACCTGGACAGGCTGGTTGGGATCGGCGGGACAGCCGAGTTGCGTCAGGCTCATCAAGTATCGATTGCACATGAAGGTGAACAGGTTATTGCCCACGCCAGTGTCTGGGCTCGGTTGCCCGGAGAATTCGGCTTCGTTCGCTTTGAAGAACCCAGGCGCGATCGCAATCATGTTGTCGCAATACGGAACCAGGGCACCGTCGTCAGCGCCGCTGCTGCTCAGCAGAGGCTGGTTCACACCGAGTCGGTAGGCATTCGTCTTCGCAGGACTGACCTGTCCGTTTGCGGTCAACAGCGTATCCGGGTCATTCAACGGGACAAGGGCAACAGGAGCCTGTTGCAAGTGACCGGCCTGCAGCTCGGCCAATGCGAGAGCCGGCACCTTTGCGCCAGGGTCGTCGAGACTCGCTCCTTCGAACGGAGTACACCCAAGAATGGGGTCGAGGATATTCGCGACGAGTGCTTCGTCTGAAGCGTTGTTGATCACCTCGGCGTCAGGGAATCGGGCCCGGTTGGCGGCAGTATCTTGGACAGTGCTGCCATCAGGAAGCAGCAGATATTGAGTCGGCACATTGTCCGATGGGCAAGCATCAACGATTTCGAAAGAACGGCTGGTGGGACATGCGGCTCCGTTCTTGTCTGTCCCCAAGGGAGGGATGGTCGTCTTGCCCGCCGCAATGCTGGCGTTGGCTGCAGCGAAGAAGGGCTTCGTGTTGCACCAGCTCACCTGCCCGAACACATCACCTTGCACGCCGGGGAGACCATTAACACAATCAATGCTCTTTAGAAGCGGTGAGGTGTTGGTATCCTCGCCGTTGACGTCCAGCAGCTGCAGTACGTTGCCGTTGAAACCGAACCAGAGGGCGACCTTCGCATTCTCAGGCAGCTGAGGGACAACGGGGGGCGCAGCCGGTTTCTTGCCTGCGTCAATGACCAAGGGGTGGTAGATGGAGATGTCACCAGTGGCAGGGTCGAAGACTGCCGCTTCGGCAAACGCTTGCTGGGTTGACACGGACATCGAGCACGGCGGCTGGAGGAGGAAGGGCGTGGACAGGCCCGTTGCGGAAAGGGGATCATTCGGAAGAGTGAGGAAACAGTCCAAAACCGTCGCGTTGAGGGATGCACTCGGCGACGCGGCTGCAGAGGCCGTCGCAGTGGCATGTGTGGTTAATGTCGATGTCGTCCTGGTTAGCGGTCTACGACGATTCTCGAAGTGCGCCTGAGCATCCTGAAAATTGAGCACGAAAGCAAAGGCAGCCAGGCCGGCCAAGTGCTTCATCAGAGGCATGATGTTGAGAAATGCTCGATAAAGACAGACTGAAAACAAACAGAGGCGAATTTGCTGATCAACAGCAGCCCTGGAAAAGAACGAAAGGAAATAAGAAATCAGAAAATAACGAGCGTAAACGCCAGCGCGAGAAAGTCTTCTTGCTTCAGCTCAGCTGCTGCTTCATGGAAGGATGAGTGAAGTTATATATATGCATGTCCGAGAATTCGCTCCATCTCCGCCGCCATTTCGCCCCTGAAAGTTAGTAGCCCTGAGCGAGTAACTATTCTTCATCTAAATGACCAGCTGTCACAGGAAACATTGGTTGAGTGGTCAGATGTCGCAGGTGGCCCGAAGCACCTGCACTCTCTGACAGTGCACGGAGTAGCAGTGTGAACAAAACAAAGACCCTGAAGACCCTGGTTTCACCAGCTGCGTTTAGACCACATCTTGGTCTGACCAGACCAAGCCAAGTCCAGCGGATGGGCGGTCAATCTGGTGTTGTTCCCCTTGCGTCTACCGAGTATGTCTCTGCTGAGATCTGAGCGGTGGCGTGGTGGATGAGACGAACCTGAAACGGAGTACTCCGTGCACGGATGTTCGACTGTTATATATCGAAACAATAAGACATGCCAAAAGCTTGGCTAAAGCTTAGCTTCAACCTTAACGGACGAAGTTGCCGTATCCAGTTGGGACATGATGATTACATCTCCTCGGATGTTTATTCGGACATTCGGAGTACAGCGTGTATCATGAAGCGCCACCAGCGACCTCCTTAATAGTCGCCGGGAACAACCTGCTCCACCACTCATCGCAGTTCGGTTGGTTTCAGGCAAGAACTCGGCGCTTCGAGAGGTACAATCAGAGGCCTGAGCGTGCTGCAATGATTAATACGGAGAATATTACTTGCGGTTAAAGGTTAACACTGACACTGGGTGACCAGTGAGCAGTATGACAAGTTACTTCCGGGCATGGAAAATCATGAAGGAGCCTACCTCGCTAGAGCTCCTTGGTGTATCGCCATTGTTCGCAGAGTAAGCGCACTCTTTATTCAAAACATCCCAAGATTGAATCGTTAGAACCAGATTACTTGAAGGAACCACAGCAATCCTGTGCCAAAGTACAATTGCTGCATCTGCAATGCCTACACCTCCCAAAAGATTAAAATCAGTCTGATTACTTTCGTATTGAATATGGAAGAGAATTAGGGCCATTTCCCCTCGACCCTCTGGACGACATTGGAAATCTTGTCATTAAAATCAGCAGCTATACCGATGAACAACTAGTGCGGAAAGCAGTGTTGATAATTACATCACTTTCAAAGATGATCTCGACGGCATCGTTTCCCATGTCTTACTAATTGATCCTTGCATAGGAGCGCATCTACTACCCAACAAATGGGAAGGTCCTATATACATGGTTCTTAACAAAAGATCTGGACCATTCAAGATTTGAAGGGTTTGATATTTTAGAGGCAAGCACCCGTCTGAGTAGGATGTTGTGCCGATCGTTCTATTCTCGCTCCACAACATGGCTGCTCTAATGGGGATAATAAACGGTTAATAAACGGTTAATTTTGAACATGTGTAGCTTCAGTAGCAAGACAAGTTGGATAGCTATTTGGGGTAAGGATCACCAAGATTTCAAGCGTCACGGATAGCGACAATAAGCGACTTAAGCAGTGTCAGCTGCAGAGGCCAATTCTTTATGTATGTATGTCACATGAGACTGATTATTGGCTTCCAAAAGGAGTCAGCTTATACATATATTGTTTACGTGCTTCCTTCGGCACGAGCTATACAATGCGCTATGTGACACTGCAAAGCTACCTGCCTATGTCATGAACGCAATATGGCAGTGTTGAAAGTGCAGCTGTTTTCGTAGCCGCCGACCTCTCGAGGAGTGTCGTAGATTTCTAACACCAGTTTTTGATCGACCATTCGTCCCAGCTTCTGTCATTTACTTAATGATCCCTATATTCTCACTCAGTGTATATTCTATAATTCAGACTCGTAGTGTCCGCTGATTATCTGTGCTAGAAAACCTTCCGTTAATACCCACTTATTGCACTATTTACTATCAACATTGTTAACAACCTACTCCTACACTTGGAGCCAAGGCAGACGTGGTTTTGTTTTTCATATATATATATACAGAGAGACAGATAACAACTCTCATTTAAGGTAGAGCCATGTGGGAACCCATTTCTTTGGTAGCGCATAAAGTCTAATTGCCATGCAGTGCATCTATTATTATTACTGCGAGTTCAGGAGCAACAGGAGCATGCGACAAGCATTGCAAACACTTCAACAACGAGAACAACACCTATACAGGAGAGCCGCGCGGTTGCAGGAAAAGATGGAAGATTTGTCAGAGAGGCGATCATGGCTTTAATAAGTGGGCGATATGTCAGAAATGTGAAGACCACCCAGCTGGTGGCCCAGATGGATTTACTGAGTGGGGTGATTTGACAGAGGAATGTGAAGGTTAGGATGTCATTCGAGTGTCAAAGAGACAGCAAATAGTTAGCGAAATTGCCTAATGCACTATCTCCAACCATTGATTGATGAATGACTTTATTGAGGTATCAGTAGATAGATCAACGGAAGCCGAGTCATCTTCCGACGATTCTGAGTCTTCTAAATCCAGCCAGGGATGTTTTCTTATGGCTGCTTCATTTGATGGATATCCTGTGTTCCTTAGCCAGCTGAAAATACTGCGTGTAGCTACCTCTGAGAGTTCTTGAGATAGAAGAGTACACGCTTTCGGAACAGCTGGAAGACAGCCGCTGGTAACTGCCGGGTTGGGCAGGGCGCCACACCTATCAAAACCTTCGTTGCAAAGGTTGGTTGAATCATCCATATCCCAGTACCAGCACTTGTAACGTAAATAATGCCCGTCGCAGTATGCATGAGCGCGGACTTGAGTCTCTGTGTCGGAGAGTAGTGTACTACCAAATGGCTGCCAGGGAAAAATCGGTGCCCTTGAATGTTCTTCGCTTCCAGAGATAAACAAAAGAAGACATCCGTCCGACTGGTGAATTCTGTCTCCTCCGATAGCGCAAGGAGAAGGAGGGTCAATAGTAATAAATGATTGCATCGTCGACATCCATGCGGAGGCATGTAACTCTATCGCCATCTGACCGGAACGGATTGCTCGAAGAATCGACTTCGCTGTCTCTGTAAGAAATTGCGCCGAGCCAAAGGGGTCCAAGCTTAGGTTGCCTCATAGTCACCACCTTCAAGAGGAGTTGCCAGTGCCCCTGTTGAATTATTTCATCGATTATTCTAAATGCCGGCTCCAGCCAAGGGCTGACCGGATTGCAGGAAATCTCGGGATCAAAGAACGTACTGCAGAGGAGAGCTCTCATACCCCAGACATTACAACTGAGTGTCATGTAGTAACACAGGAGCTTGCCTTCTTCTTCAACGATGTCTCTCGGCGATGGTGATTGTGGCAATGTGCTGTCCTGGAACTGCGAGAAGGGGTTGGTGTTAGGCTGGGTATAGGGCCGTGGGAGAGGAAGTGTAGCAGTTGCGTCCTTATGAAAAGGAATAAATAAAGCAGCCGCTAGAGCGGCAGTGCATTGACCTTGTAGGTCATGAACTGTACAAAAATTAGATAAAAACCGCAAGGCCTCTGCAGAGGATGGCAGAGAGTTGGCCATTAATGTTTCCTCTGAGGGTCAAAGGCCGGGAAGAAACAATGCTCACTGACCAAGGTGATCGGTAGACTTTGCTGTCCTGAGTTATTGTAGCGCACCAGCCTTGCCCAGGAGCAAGAACGGCAGCCCACCATTGTGCCGCGCTTGCGTCAAGTGTTCCAAAATCGATATTAATGCATTCGGTTGATTTTGACTGAGGCTGTCTGTCCACTGAGCCCGTGGCTCCAAGTAACGGACAGAATCAAGGGCGCAAGGTGTACCTTTCAGCGACCGTGTTGATGGCTGCATTTCGATCCAACGCACAGATAAGATGTACGCCCAGGCGAGGACCATTATGGAGATATAATTACCATCCACCAGATCATCTGGCAAGCTCTGGACTCCTTGCCAGCAGCTGAAGGCTGATTCCTCCTCCAGCACACACTTTGTGGGGTGTTGAACTGCAAAGAGGAGTCGATGAGATACAACTCTTGGCGGCAAATCACAAGCATCGTTCGAGGTCTCCCAGATTGAATGCCCACTGAGATATAATGCCGATGCTGTCTTGTTCATGTCTCTCCCATGGATAGAGAAAATAGCCTCATCCTGGACTGTTCCATTGGCGAGGTACGCTGGAAGAGGACCGAGAATAGCCCGAAGCTGGACACAATCCAGAGGAAGCTTTGCATCGCCATTTGCGAGATCCTTCAAACTCGACCATAGTTTGCAGCTTCTGGCCAGAACTTCTTCTACCCGCGCGCTGCTCGGGCGGACAGGGTCTTCCATCTTGAACAGCAATCCTGCCCACCATGTGTTGCCAGGATCTATACGAGATCCCACCTGAATTTCGAGAAGAGGTAGGTCGGTCGCTCAAACAGGTTCGGCGTCGCGAAGACAGTCTTCGCGAATATGGGCACTGCCCACAGTCAGTAAATTCTCACAAGTTAATGGAAGGTCCTCCTGGACTAAACCAAATAAACGCTTGTTTCTAGCAGTTACTGATCAGCTCCTTCATTCCCTTTCTCGATTTTAAACAGAACTTGATGTGTATCGCTACAGCATGTTATCAACAGTGGAATTCCGAAACGCGTTCCTAGAGGTTAGGCAGGGACCCAAGTGGAACTGAAGAAATTATGGGATGCTTGTAAAATTCCAGTACCTACTCTCTCTAGGAGGACTAACGTAATCAACTACAGATGGTGCCGGCCAAACAGAAGAAGAAGGCTCAAAAATCAAGCAATACTAATGGCCCTGAGGAGCCCCGGCGACT